>NC_091304.1:16405124-16415124 GCF_038502225.1 Cherax quadricarinatus | reverse complement strand
TTGACGTTTCTGGTGTTTCCTGCTGGATTTTGTGCTATTGACTGGTTGCGGCATCGTTTTCCCAAGCTCTTCCTGTGTTGGAGTTTGCTAGACAATGTGTTCGTGTGAGGGACCTGCCAGGGAGGACGATGAGGATCCGTCGCAGGAAATTTGTTAAGGCGGATAACAAAGTTGGAGCAGTAAGTGCCATGAGAAGCTTAGCGATCCATGCCAACACAAATACGTGCATCTACCCACACATAAACGTGCACACACACACACACACACACACACACACACACACACACACACACACACACACACACACACACACGATGTACTAGGTGAGTACACACACGATGTAGTGGAGGCAGGATCCATTCATAGCTTTAAGCAGAGGTAAGATAAAGCTCATGGTACGGGGAGAGTGACCCAGTAGAGACCAGTGAAGAGGCGGGGCCAGGAGCTATGACTTGACCCCTGCAACCACAACTAGGTGAGCACACACACATACACACACTCGAGAACTGGTTTGACACACACTTGGTTGAATTCCAGTAGCCACGGGGTTGAATGTTCGGGACAGACCAAGACGACGATAAGCAAATATAAATTCGAAGGAAAAGAACGGTAAACTCCAAAGTATGCAGAGATGTGTGCAGGTGGCAAGGAAAGACTGTATGAGAGGCGAAAACCGGTACACAAGGGCACAGTTAGAATTTTAAGGAGATAAGTCACATTTCTTCAGTCTCAAGGAGGTCAGGAAGTGGAATGACCTGGACGTAGAAGCAGTGGCGGCAGAGGCTCCATACGTAATTCTAAGAATAGACCACGGAACGGGTGAGGTTCGAACTCATGGTGAATGTTTGCAATCGTTTTATTACGGCTTCGTGAGTTCTAAGAAGAGGTATGACGGGGCCCACGAGGCTAGGAAGCAAACCCAGCAAGTGATAAAAAAAAAGGCTGGGCCAGGAGCTAAGACTTGACCCCCTACAACTACATACAGGTGAGCACACGCTGGCAGCAAGACTACGACCCAATAATTACAATCCTTTGCACAAGTTAATAATCAAGTTAGACAAAAATGTCGTCGTTTTTTTGTAGGTTTAGCGCTTCTTGTTTATAATAATAATAATAATAATAATAATAATAATAATAATAATAATAATAATAATAATAATAATAATAATAATAATAATAATAATAATAATAATAATGTGTTTCGGTTGCGTAAGGAAATTAAAATATATAATCATTATATCTAAATATAATCCTGCACCTGAGGTGAACATTCATAACAATTTTGTTCAAGAATAATTTTTGATTATCATCCAGCATCAGCGATGATAATTACTCTCTACTTGCAAGTGCCGCGCGACGTTAATTGGTAATTAAGATAAACAGAACAGAGATAACTAACTAACTAGCATTGTTCTCATTAAATGAAATGAGCCAGTTAAATTTTCTCTCCATGTTAAATTATTATTATTATTATTGTTGTTATTATTATTATTATTATTATTATTATCAAAACGAAGCGCTAAACCCACAGTCTTAGAGACCCATCTAAGAAAGTTCCATTTTTTCCCACACGATTATATAGGAGAGAGAGAGAGTGAGAGAGAGTAAGAGAGAGAGAGAGAGAGAGAGAGAGAGAGAGAGAGAGAGAGAGAGAGAGAGAGAGAGAGAGAGAGAGAGAGAGAGAGAGAGAGAGAGAGAGAGAGAGAAGCAGCATCAGCAGCAACGGTTGTCACCACATTACAAAGGCACAAAGCAACTAATTTACCTACGTGTGTTCTAGTTCCCTTCCTCCCCCCTTCTCTCTCTCTCTCTCTCTCTCTCTCTCTCTCTCTCTCTCTCTCTCTCCCCATGGCTAATTACCCCAACTAGTGCCTCACACAGATCCTCAGCAAATTTCCCCTCCACCTGTTAATTACGTTAGGTGGCAGCTAAAGTGACAAGGGAGAACGACAACAACCTGGTTACTATCCTCCGGGGAAGTCTCCAAGTGCCTCCCTTGCTTTTGTTGACCTGGCTTTTCTTGACCTGGCTATTGTTTACTTTTCTTGTTTTTGTCTCAGATTGTTTAGTTTTTGTTCAGCTTCGTTCTCATTTGGTTTCGTTTTTTTTATATAGTTTTCATTAGCTAGATTGTTTTGGCTATTTTTTTTTTCTTTGTTTAGTTTTATTTTGGTTAAGATAGAATTTGCTAATGTTTTTTTTTCTTTTGTGTAGTTTAATTTTTTATTAGTCTAGTTTGGGGTTCTGGTTTATTTTTAATTTCGGTTTTGTTCGACTTTTGTTTGCTTGATTACTGTTGTGGTGTGTGGGCCATGCTGTTTGTGTGCTCTGGGGGTTCCATTGAGCACCGAGTCCCAGTGATGAGCCAAGAGGACATAAATACTGTTGTGCTCACTTCAGAGCACACACACACACACACACACACACACACACACACACACACACACACACACACAAAGTTATAAGTCCTCGTCATTACACGCGACAGAACACGAGTGAGTTGCAGCACCATCTACACCTTCCCCCACCCCCCTCAGCCAGTAAACACAAACAAACACAACAAATTAAACAACAAATACAGCAACAGCAATTACAAAAGCATCCACGAGTCACCAACAAGAGTGGCACCCTGCCAGGCACGGTGCCACGAAGAAACACAACGGCAGGAAATTGTACTTTCTCTCAAGAAGAGAAATTTCAAACCCCTTAAGACAGTATTGTGTTCACCACCTGTGTCTGTCTTGGGAAAGATGGCGCCGTCACTCTTCACATATAGCTGAGAGAGAGAGAGAGAGAGAGAGAGAGAGAGAGAGAGAGAGAGAGAGAGAGAGAGAGAGAGAGAGAGAGGGAGAGAGAGAGATATGTTTGGAACATGCATAATGAGGCCGAGATTAGAATATTCAGCGGTTGTGTGGTGCCCACAGTTAATTAAAGTAACAAATGGATGGTAAGTGACAAAAAAGAACTTAGAGAAGACATACAAAAGGATATGTATATATATATATATATATATATATATATATATATATATATATATATATATATATATATATATATATATCCTTGTATTGTTCAAATCTCTAGTAAGGCTGATGCATGCAGGGGATGAGATGAAAAGCTGTAAGCCTTCTCCCTGAAAGCTGGCTGTCTTAGATCAAACGTGTAGCTCATGCTACACGCCAAGGTATTGGTCCAGTGTGGGTAGATTGGTAAAGCACTGCGTACCTTGTCCTAAGGTTCGTAGGTTCGAGTCTCCTTTAGCCAGAGATCAGTGTTTGTGTATATTTCGCATGCTCATGAATTCCTTGCATATATATATATATATATATATATATATATATATATATATATATATATATATATATATATATATATATATATATATATATATATATATATATATATATATATATATATATATATGCTGCAGAGATATTAGGAAAGTCTTCTTCACAGAGTAGAAGAGCAAAATGGAAGAATTGAAAGAATGAGACAACAAGTGAAACAACATCGGCCCTTTACAACCAAAGAAAAGTATATGATGAACAAATTATTGAAGACAGAACACCACACACACACACACACACACACACACACACACACACACACACACACACACACAGCGCGTCAAGCAGGAAGATTGATTCTTGATGAGTAATGGAGTGTCAACATGCACAATACTCCAAAACCAGAATATGTATACAATACCAGATGAAAGTTGTGTTTTGCTGTTGACTCTCTTACTCAGTCCCTACCTCCCTCCCCCATCTCTCTTCTTCTTCTTTCTTCTTCTTTCTTCTTCTTTCTCTTTCTCTTCTCTCTTTTCTCTCTCCATCGTAAGATAAACTTCACACTCTGAATCAATAATTAGGTGTCAGCGTGGAAGAAGAAACAAGAGAGAGAGAGAGAGAGAGAGAGAGAGAGAGAGAGAGAGAGAGAGAGAGAGAGAGAGAGAAATGGGATCATCTGAAGACGAAGATACAAAAACGTTCCATTATGTCAGTGAAAGTTCAGGAGCTGCAGGACAACTGTAAACGAGAAAGACACTGGAACACAGACAGTGCCAAGTTCTTAACCAAATATATCTAATGAAACCTGGCAATAATCTGATGTTATTTTTGTCAAAACTCCAAAGATTAAGTTTATTATTATTATTATTATTATTATTATTATTATTATTATTATTATTATTATTATTGTTATTATTATTATTATTATTATTATTATTATTATTATTATTATTATTATTGTTATTATTATTATTATTATTATTATTATTATTATTATTATTATTATTGTTATTATTATTATCATTATTATTATTATTATTATTATTATTATTATTATTATTATTATTGTTATTATTATTATTATTATTATTATTGTTGTTGTTAATAATAACATTACTATTAATATTACTGTTAATAATAACAATAATAATAATGTTATTATTAATATTATTATTATCAGTAGTAGTAGTGGTATAATTATTAATATTATTATATTAAAATAATTATTATAATTATTATTTTTTATTATATTATTATTATTATAATTATTATAATTATTATTATTATTATTATTATTATTATTATTATTATTATTATTATTATTATTATTATTATTATTATTATTATTATTCAGTCCATCGAGAACCAACATCTCATCATATCCCTCAGTGGTCCTGCTGGTTCACTCAGTGGTCCTGCTGATTCACTCAGTGGTCCTGCTGATTCACTCAGTGATCCAGTTGGTTCACTCAGTGATCCAGTTGGTTTACTCAGTGGTCCAGTTGGTTCACTCATTGGTCCAGTTACCTCACAGCAGTGTTCCAGCTGGTTCACTGAGTGATCCAGTTGGTTCACTCAGTGATCCAGTTGGTTTACTCAGTGGTCCAGATACCTCACAGCAGTGTTCCAGCTGGTTCACTCAGTGGTCCAGTTGGTTCACTCAGTGGTCCAGTTGGTTCACTCAGTGGTCCAGTTGGTTCACTCAGTGGTCCAGTTGGTTCACTCAGTGGTCCAGCTACTTCACAGCAGTGTTCCAGCTGGTTCACTCAGTGGTCCAGTTGGTTCACTCAGTGGTCCAGTTGGTTCACTCACTGGTCCAGCTACTTCCCAGTAGTGTTCCAGCTGGTTCCCTCAGTGGTCCAGTTGGTTCACTCAGTGGTCCAGTTGGTTCACTCAGTGGTCCAGTTGGTTCACTCATTGGTCCAGTTACTTCACAGCAGTGTTCCAGCTGGTTCACTCAGTGGTCCAGTTGGTTCACTCAGTGGTCCAGTTGGTTCACTCATTGGTCCAGCTACTTCCCAGTAGTGTTCCAGCTGGTTCACTCACTGGTCCACCTACTTCACAGCAGTGTTCCAGCTGGTTCACTTACTGGTCCACCTACTTCACAGCAGTGGTCCAGCTGGTTCACTCACTGGTCCACCTACTTCACAGCAGTGGTCCAGCTGGTTCACTACTCAGGGGACAAGCTCAACATACGTGTCCTTTGAAGAATGGGACATATCTACAACACCTGGACACCTAGAGACACCCAGGTGTTACCCGTGTGTTTTCCCCATCAATAAGGACACACCATACTCTATTTCAATACGTATTGGGTACCATACCCTTATAGAGCACCAAACACGGCGCATGTGCGGGAAATGGGCATTTCTGTTATCCGATAACGTAATGTGACTTAAAAGGAACTAATAATGACAATTAATGAATTGATGAGTGAGGATGTGATCATAGGACAAACACGTATCATCATCAGGTCGGTGGACTCAAAACAGAATTCAGCCTGAACGTAATTTGTTTTCACGACATATGGTTTTTGCATTTGAATGAAGTTGGGTACACGAGATTAAAAGGTGTGACACAGGGGATATGTGTGTGTGAGAGAGACAGACATACAGGGAGGGGGAGAGAGGAAGGTTAGGTAGGTAGGGAGGTTAGTAGGTAGGTAGGTAGGGAGGGAGGGAGGTAAGTATGCACAATGAGAGAAAGGTTAAAAATTAAGAGAACAAGTCCCGGATCACTCACCATCCCTATTGAAGTTTACGCCCAGATGTACACGACTGAATATATAACATTGGTTTATCAGCAAATCCCCTTCCTATTTTTTTTAGCAAATCCCCCTCCTGGTTTGTGTGCAAATCTCCCCTGAGCTGTGAAAAAACCTAAAGTGTTTTAGTGAGGTACGTAGCTCATCGCGAACTACAGTAAATACGTACTAAACGCGTATTGTGTACACCCCCAAGCACCCTGAAGGTAAAAAAAAAAGAAAGCTAGACAAAAATCAATGTACATAATCAAAACTCTCAAATCTGGAAACGAAAATTTCCCTGAGAATCTCACTTGTAAGAAACATTCAGTTTTCGAGCCTATAAACAAACATTTACTAACAGATTAGCTTCAAAAGACATGATGTAAGGGTTTAGTACTGCAGGAATATTGATGTTTTTAGCAAGGACAAGATCACGAGAAAGTTTGGAGTCGTGTGTTGATTTTTCAAGGTTTCAATGATATGCAAAGACTTTGATAACCCAATCATCACCTACAGAAATCTGTAGGGATATGAAGAAGCTAACACTTATCAGGAGACCAAGAAGTTAGCATCTATCAGGAGGCCACGAAGATAATGTCTATCAATACACCAAGAAATTAACATCTATCAATAGACCAAGAAGTTAATATCTATCAGGAGGCCATGAAGTTAATACCTCTCAGGATTCCAAGAAGATAACATATATCAGGAGATCAAGAAGATAATATCTGTTGGTACACCAAAAAATTAACATCTATCAGTAGACCAAGAAGTTAATATCTATCAGGAGGCCATGAAGTTAATACCTCTCAGGATTCCAAGAAGATAACATATATCAGGAGATCAAGTAGATAATATCTGTTGGTACACCAAAAAATTAACATCTATCAGTAGACCAAGAAGTTAATATCTATCAGGAGGCCAAGAAGTTAATGTTTATCAGGAGGCCAAGAAGTTAATATCTATCAGGATTCCAAGAAGATAACATCTGTCAGGAGATCAAGAAGATAATATTTAACACAGGTGAAAATAACTTCTTAGCTCACCTTATTGCGTCTGCAACACAGAGCAAAACTGTGTTGAGTTTTATTTCACAGCAGAGGTCAACCTAACACAGTCACACGAGGGAGTAAAAACAAAAAAACATTAGATAACAGTGTCCATAATATTTTTCTAGTTTAAAATTAACACCAGCATTAATACTGTGATCAGTGTAATGCCTACAAACCACACAGTAGCAAGCCTGATCATAATTCACTTGTTTATTAGTAACGTCGACTGGATGGAACTTTTCAGCCACAAATAACGAACCCCTTCTATCCTAAATAACGGAAATCCCCATGCTAAATAACGTATTTCTTCTTCCTAAGGCGGATGACTCTGGGATTGTTTGGGCTTAACTGCTCTTAGGTGACAATGAATCTTTGAAGTGTTTAGGTTGATAATCCAGCGTTTACCACTGTCACCTTTGGGCGGTCTGAGATGTTCATGATGGCTGATCATCCATCAGTATTAAAAAGACATGTAGATAAATGACCATTGTTTTAATCAGATTTGTTGCTGACAAGGGCCGGACTACCAGTCACAGGCTGTCTCCTGACACACTGCACTAATAGCTAAGGTGCTAGTGACCTAAATCCTCCATAATGTCATCATCACTATCATCAACGTCATTATCATCATGATGAGTTTCCTCCACTGCATCGTCATCCAGTGTATTTGTGATTTAATGCATGTGTGTGAGATTCTCTGTATTTACAAAACGCAGAGCAAGAACGATGAGCAGCTGTACCTCCACATCTAAGAAATAAGCAGAGTTGATGACTGCTACAGCCACAGCAGCAAAGAGCCATCAGCAAAGAGCCTTGCAGAGAACCTTGCAAAGAGCCATCAGCAGAGAGCCTTGCAAAGAGCCATCATCAGAGAACCTTGCAGAGAGCCATCAGCAGAGAACCTTGCAAAGAGCCATCATCAGAGAACCTTGCAGAGAGCCATCAGCAGAGAACCTTGCAAAGAGCCATCATCAGAGAACCTTGCAAAGAGCCATCATCAGAGAACCTTGCAGAGAGCCATCATCAGAGAACCTTGCAGAGAGCCATCATCAGAGAACCTTGCAAAGAGCCATCATCAGAGAACCTCGCAGAGAGCCATCAGCAGAGAACCTTGGCAAGCTCGTACTTGCCTTCACTGGCTCAAGATCCTGGCGTTGATCATCCAGAACAGACCTTCATATACATGCCTCGGTATGAACCCTCCTGAAGTTTCCCTCGAATTCCTCATCAGTAGAAGCCAAAGCCATGCTCCTTTTGTCCTGCCCTTGAGAGCCAAACTTTGTACAGCACAGCAAGCTCCATTAAAGATTATTAATCTGTGAGTAACAGTGGTGATTGGATCAATAAACTGTGATAATCTTTCCCTGGTGGCCTGTCTCTTAGCTATGTTATATTTTGATCTGTTATTTGCCATAGCTGTGTAGGTATAAGAAAAGCCTAAGGATAGTTTTCTTATTTGTTGTTATTCCAATAAGTCCACCTGGATTCTGTAAGAAACATGTGACCACCTGGATCATGGAAGAAACATGAGACCACCTGGAGTCTGTAAGAAACATGAGACCACCTGGACCCTGTAAGTAACATGACACCACCTGGACCATGTCCGCAGCGCATAAAGGTGGTCTCGATAAGCATGTCCGTCCAAATACCATTCCACAGTTCTTGGTTTCAAGGTTTCTTCATGCAGAATATGCACAACTCTGAGGTAAATGAGACCATAATGAACGTGGCCTCACAGAAGAAATGAGGTATCATTTTGTTTACTGTCCACCAGTACTGTGTTCGGCGCTCCTTCACTGTCGAGCCTGATGAACTTTATCGTTACTGCAAAAGCAATACGATGGCAACCGAATGTGACATGTAACAATACCACGAACTTAAGAAATGAAATGATGAACTATCAGCCATAATGAACTATCAGCCAGAATGAACTATCAGCCAGAATGAACTATTAGCCAGAATGAACTATCAGCCAAAAATAATAAATGAAATATTCTTCGCAAATTGCATTCACACTGGCAGTAATATTTTTGATATCAACTGACAGAGAGACAAAGTACCACAATGATGGAAACAGCTGGAGAGCCCCTTTGTATATAGCAGATTCAATCAGGCGCAGTACAAAGGGTCGCCCATAAATACAAAGCCTTTCTCCCTGGGGCTAATGGTGGAGAGAACTGTGTGTGGGATACTGTGTGTGTGTGTGTATGCGCGTGTGTGTGTGTGTGTGTGTGTATGTGTGTGTGTGTGTGTGTGTGTGTGTGTGTGTGTGTGTGTGTGTGTGTGTGTGTGTGTGTGTGTGTGTGTGTGTGTGTGTGTGTACTTAGTTCAAAGAAAATGGCACCCATTTGAATGAAAAGGCACTTAAGAGAAAATGGCACTCAATTCTAAGAAAACGACACTAAATTCCAAGAAAATATAACCTCAGTTTTAAGAAAATTAACATGAATCCCACGTGAAAAGATATTAAATTCACTATAACAGTTTCGCCAGCCACTGGCTTCTTCAGTCCAAAACAGAGAAAAACGGTGAAAGATGAGGAGGAGAATGAAGCAATCAGTCCCACAGGCTGGAGTCGATGTATTCAGTCCATCAGTCTAGAGAAAAATAACAGCAAGTGCTCGGAGAAGTGACTCCAACTCCGAGTCCAAGCTGAGGGACTGATTACCTCATTCGCCTCTTTATTTCTCACTGCTTTTCTCTGTTTTGGAGTGAAGAAGACCACTGGCTGGCGAAATGTTTCCTCAATATAGATTTCCAAACGTTGCACAAGTGTTTTAAACAGTCCCATCACAGTGCCAACAAGACAAACATATCCCCAGTGCCTCCTAACTTTCACTATGGCATGCGTGCCAACCACGCATACATTTACACAGATGTGCGTGCAGGTGTAGCTGCAGGCAACTCCAGCA
>NC_091304.1:16387624-16397624 GCF_038502225.1 Cherax quadricarinatus | reverse complement strand
AGTCATCTCTAGTCATCTCCCGTCATCTCCAGTCATCTCCCGTCATCTCCAGTCATCTCCCGCCATCTCCAGTCATCTCCCGTCATCTCCAGTCATCTCCCGTCATCTCTAGTCATCTCCCGTCATCTCCAGTCATCTCCCGTCATCTCTAGTCATCTCCCGTCATCTCCAGTCATCTCCCGTCATCTGTAGTCATCTCCCGTCATCTCCAGTCACCTCATGTCCAGTCATCTCTAGTCATCTCCCGCCATCTCCAGTCATCTCCCGTCATCTCCAGTCATCTCCCGTCATCTCCAGTCATCTCCCGCCGTTCAACGAGGTTGTTATCAATGCCCTAGTCTCGTCCATTAGCACTTAACTCCATAATTCATTTCATTTCATGTCTCTTCGTTTATTATTATATACGTATTTTTAAAGACAGATACACAGCATCTCAGCTGTATGTTCCACCTCACCTCCAAGAAATCTAATAAATCGTCTTTTCCTTCAGCATTTTGCCATCATTCTGAAGTTTGCCACTATAGTCAGAGTTTCTCGCTCATGCATATGTCGAGGTGGTGTGTGTGTGTGTGTGTGTGTGTGTGTGTGTGTGTGTGTGTGTGTGTGTGTGTGTGTGTGTGTGTGTGTGTGTGTGTGTGTGTGTGTTTGTGTTTGTTTGTTTGATATTTACCTATTTGTGGATGCATGGTCGAGTCACAGCTCCCTCCCCTGCCTCTCAAACTGGCGCACTACAGGCTTCACTCTTGGAGACTCCAGCTATAATGCATGTAAACCATATACCGAGAATGATCTGCATTAAACAGAGCAGAGGATACCTGTGCTCGTCAATTTACAGGTCACCATGGTTGAAGATTTGAAGCCGATCCCATAATGTATTTTGGAGGAAGTTAGTGGAAGACAACACTGTAGCTAACAATATGACACTCTGGAATGAACTCGTACGAAAAGTGTTTTTGGCTCCTTAATATATATATATATATATATATATCTATATATATATATATATATATATATATCTATATATATATCTATATATATATATATATATATATCTATATATTTTTTTTTTTTTTATTATCACACTGGCCAATTCCCACCAAGGCAGGGTGGCCCGAAAAAGAAAAACTTTCACCATCATTCACTCCATCACTGTCTTGCCAGAAGGGTGCTTTACACTACAGTTTTTAAACTGCAACATTAACACCCCTCCTTCAGAGTGCAGGCACTGTACTTCCCATCTCCAGGACTCAAGTCCGGCCTGCCGGTTTCCCTGAATCCCTTCATAAATGTTACTTTGCTCACACTCCAACAGCACGTCAAGTATTAAAAACCATTTGTCTCCATTCACTCCTATCAAACACGCTCACGCATGCCTGCTGGAAGTCCAAGCCCCTCGCACACAAAACCTCCTTTACCCCCTCCCTCCAACCCTTCCTAGGCCGACCCCTACCCCGCCTTCCTTCCACTACAGACTGATACACTCTTGAAGTCATTCTGTTTCGCTCCATTCTCTCTACATGTCCGAACCACCTCAACAACCCTTCCTCAGCCCTCTGGACAACAGTTTTGGTAATCCCGCACCTCCTCCTAACTTCCAAACTACGAATTCTCTGCATTATATTCACACCACACATTGCCCTCAGACATGACATCTCCACTGCCTCCAGCCTTCTCCTCGCTGCAACATTCATCACCCACGCTTCACACCCATATAAGAGCGTTGGTAAAACTATACTCTCATACATTCCCCTCTTTGCCTCCAAGGACAAAGTTCTTTGTCTCCACAGACTCCTAAGTGCACCACTCACTCTTTTTCCCTCATCAATTCTATGATTCACCTCATCTTTCATAGACCCATCCGCTGACACGTCCACTCCCAAATATCTGAATACGTTCACCTCCTCCATACTCTCTCCCTCCAATCTGATATTCAATCTTTCATCACCTAATCTTTTTGTTATCCTCATAACCTTACTCTTTCCTGTATTCACCTTTAATTTTCTTCTTTTGCACACCCTACCAAATTCATCCACCAATCTCTGCAACTTCTCTTCAGAATCTCCCAAGAGCACAGTGTCATCAGCAAAGAGCAGCTGTGACAACTCCCACTTTGTGTGTGATTCTTTATCTTTTAACTCCACGCCTCTTGCCAAGACCCTCGCATTTACTTCTCTTACAACCCCATCTATAAATATATTAAACAACCACGGTGACATCACACATCCTTGTCTAAGGCCTACCTTTACTGGGAAAAAATTTCCCTCTTTCCTACATACTCTAACTTGAGCCTCACTATCCTCGTAAAAACTCTTCACTGCTTTCAGTAACCTACCTCCTACACCATACACTTGCAACATCTGCCACATTGCCCCCCCTATCCACCCTGTCATACGCCTTTTCCAAATCCATAAATGCCACAAAGACCTCTTTAGCCTTATCTAAATACTGTTCACTTATATGTTTCACTGTAAACACCTGGTCCACACACCCCCTACCTTTCCTAAAGCCTCCTTGTTCATCTGCTATCCTATTCTCCGTCTTACTCTTAATTCTTTCAATTATAACTCTACCATACACCTTACCAGGTACACTCAACAGACTTATCCCCCTATAATTTTTGCACTCTCTTTTATCCCCTTTGCCTTTATACAAAGGAACTATGCATGCTCTCTGCCAATCCCTAGGTACCTTACCCTCTTCCATACATTTATTAAATAATTGCACCAACCACTCCAAAACTATATCCCCACCTGCTTTTAACATTTCTATCTTTATCCCATCAATCCCGGCTGCCTTACCCCCTTTCATTTTACCTACTGCCTCACGAACTTCCCCCACACTCACAACTGGCTCTTCCTCACTCCTACAAGATGTTATTCCTCCTTGCCCTATACACGAAATCACAGCTTCCCTATCTTCATCAACATTTAACAATTCCTCAAAATATTCCCTCCATCTTCCCAATACCTCTAACTCTCCATTTAATAACTCTCCTCTCCTATTTTTAACTGACAAATCCATTTGTTCTCTAGGCTTTCTTAACTTGTTAATCTCACTCCAAAACTTTTTCTTATTTTCAACAAAATTTGTTGATAACATCTCACCCACTCTCTCATTTGCTCTCTTTTTACATTGCTTCACCACTCTCTTAACTTCTCTCTTTTTCTCCATATACTCTTCCCTCCTTGCATCACTTCTACTTTGTAAAAACTTCTCATATGCTAACTTTTTCTCCCTTACTACTCTCTTTACATCATCATTCCACCAATCGCTCCTCTTCCCTCCTGCACCCACTTTCCTGTAACCACAAACTTCTGCTGAACACTCTAACACTACATTTTTAAACCTACCCCATACCTCTTCGACCCCATTGCCTATGCTCTCATTAGCCCATCTATCCTCCAATAGCTGTTTATATCTTACCCTAACTGCCTCCTCTTTTAGTTTATAAACCTTCACCTCTCTCTTCCCTGATGCTTCTATTCTCCTTGTATCCCATCTACCTTTTACTCTCAGTGTAGCTACAACTAGAAAGTGATCTGATATATCTGTGGCCCCTCTATAAACATGTACATCCTGAAGTCTACTCAACAGTCTTTTATCTACCAATACATAATCCAACAAACTACTGTCATTTCGCCCTACATCATATCGTGTATACTTATTTATCCTCTTTTTCTTAAAATATGTATTACCTATAACTAAACCCCTTTCTATACAAAGTTCAATCAAAGGGCTCCCATTATCATTTACACCTGGCACCCCAAACTTACCTACCACACCCTCTCTAAAAGTTTCTCCTACTTTAGCATTCAGGTCCCCTACCACAATTACTCTCTCACTTGGTTCAAAGGCTCCTATACATTCACTTAACATCTCCCAAAATCTCTCTCTCTCCTCTGCATTCCTCTCTTCTCCAGGTGCATACACGCTTATTATGACCCACTTCTCGCATCCAACCTTTACTTTAATCCACATAATTCTTGAATTTACACATTCATATTCTCTTTTCTCCTTCCATAACTGATCATTTAACATTACTGCTACCCCTTCCTTTGCTCTAACTCTCTCAGATACTCCAGATTTAATCCCATTTATTTCCCCCCACTGAAACTCTCCTACCCCCTTCAGCTTTGTTTCGCTTAGGGCCAGGACATCCAACTTCTTTTCATTCATAACATCAGCAATCATCTGTTTCTTGTCATCCGCACTACATCCACGCACATTTAAGCAACCCAGTTTTATAAAGTTTTTCTTCTTCTCTTTTTTAGTAAATGTATACAGGAGAAGGGGTTACTAGCCCATTGCTCCCGGCATTTTAGTCGCCTCATACGACACGCATGGCTTACGGAGGAAAGATTCTTTTCCACTTCCCCATGGACAACAGAAGAAATAAAAAAGAACAAGAGCTATTTAGAAAAAGGAGAAAAACCTAGATGTATGTATATATATATATGCATGTGCGTGTCTGTGAAGTGTGACCAAAGTGTAAGTAGGAGTAGCAAGATATCCCTGTTATCTTAGCGTGTTTATGAGACAGAAAAAGAAACCAGCAATCCTACCATCATGTAAAACAGTTACAGGTTTTTGTTTCACAGTCATCTGGCAGGACGGTAGTACTTCCCTGGGTGGTTGCTGTCTACCAACCTACTACCTTCCTATCACACCCACCCTCCTCTACCATAAACTTCTGCTGCACACTAACACTACATCCTGAGATCTACCTAATTCCTCTCTGACCTCTTCCTCATTATAAATACTTTCTTTACGCCACCTTTCTCTCATAGTTACTTACATCTTACCCAATCTCCTCTGTGTTACTCACTGATGACATTCTCCTTGTACACCATCTACTCTCACTAGACCTACAACTAAGTCATCATCTGATATATCTGTCGCTCTCGTTAAAACATACACATGCTAAAGTCTACCTATCAACGTTTTTTCTACTAATAGCATAACCTAATAAAATACTGTCATTAGGCCCTATTTCGTATCTACTGTCATTATCCACCATATCTTACATTACGTATTATCTATTATTAAACCTCTTTTTGTATTCAAATTTTAATTTAATCCGCCCGTTGTCATTTACCCCTGGTATTCCAATCTTGCTTATTGCACCCCATACAAGTTTCTCCCACTTTAGCGTTTAGATCCTCTACAACAATTATTTTCTTACTTGATTCAAACTGTCTGTCTCTCTGTCTCTGTTTGTCTGTCTGTCTGTCTGTCTGTCTCTCTCTCTCTCTCTCTCTCTCTCTCTCTCTCTCTCTCTCTCTCTCTCTCTCTCTCTCGCTCTGTCTCTCTGTCTCTCTGTCTGTCTGTCTCTCTCTCTCTCTCTCTCTCTCTCTCTCTCTCTCTCTCTCTCTCTCTCTCTCTCTCTCTCTCTCTCCCTCTCTCTCTCTCTCCTCTCTCTCTCTCTCTCTCTCTCTCTCTCTCTCTCTCTCTCTCTCTCTCTCTCCCTCTCTCTCTTCCCTAGATATATAGATCCTTCGTATCAGACACTTCTCACATCCCACCCTAATTTTAATTCTCACAACTCTTGAATTTATACTCCTACATTCCCTTCTTTACTTTCCAAAACAGATCATTTAATATTACTACTACTCTTTTCTTAGCTCTGATTTTCCCTGAAACACCTCACCTAAAGTCATTTACCCAAATTCTTCCTTACTGGGCTTCTCTTGCATTCTTCCGCCTAGTTTCGCTTAGAGCCATGATATCCAGCTTCTTTCATTCATAACATTCATTATCAATTCTTTCTTAGCATTCACACTACATTCACACGCATTCAAACAACCCACCATTAATTAAAATTTTCTTCTTTGTCTTTGGAGTAACGTATACATGAGAAGGGGTTAATAGCCCTTTGCTCCCGACATATATACATGAGAAGGGGTTAATAACCCCCTTACTCCCGACATATATACATGAGAAGGGGTTACTAGCCCCTTGTTCTCGACATATATACATGAGAAGGGGTTACTAGCCCCTTGTTCCCGACATATATACATGAGAAGGGGTTACTAGCCCCTTGTTCGCGACATATATACATGAGAAGGGGTTACTAGCCCCTTGTTCTCGACATATATACATGACAAGGGGTTACTAACCCCTTGTTCTCGACATATATACATGAGAAGGGGTTACTAGCCCCTTGTTCCCGACATATATACATGAGAAGGGGTTACTAGGCCCTTGTTCGCGACATATATACATGAGAAGGGGTTACTAGCCCCTTGTTCTCGACATATATACATGACAAGGGGTTACTAACCCCTTGTTCTCGACATATATACATGAGAAGGGGTTACTAGCCCCTTGTTTCCGACATATATACATGAGAAGGGGTTACTAGCCCCTTGTTCCCGACATATATACATGAGAAGGGGTTACTAGCCCCTTGTTTCCGACATATATACATGAGAAGGGGCTACTAGCCCTCTGTTCTTGGCATTTATAGAGGAGAAGGGGTGACTAGCCCCTTGTTCCTGGCATTTATGGAGGAGAATGGGTTACTACACCTTTGCTCTCAGCATTTTAGTCGCCTTTTACGACAATTAAAAGTACCCATCAACGAAGTGTTTTCCAATATATGTGCTGTTTTAGGTGGTGACGCAGTAAAATTCTCCTAACACAACTGCCTCACTCCACTACATTCTTAAATGATATTAGTTTTTTTATTTATTTCTAAAAAAATGAGGTTAAGCATCACGAAATCAATATATTTCGTGATGTTTAATCTGATATTACCTAAACTTCAACTAACCTCATGAGAGTCCGACAATATCCGCTATATTATTCCAAAATTCTAGCTTTGCTAGGGTAGCTTGCTAAGTTACTTTTCATGGAAAAAAAATATTAATTTCGCGTACCGTACGTGTATCAGTTCATAATATATATATATATATATATATATATATATATATATATATATATATATATATATATATATATATATATATATATATATATATATATATATATCCACGCAATTTATCTGCAAGAAAACTCGATTTGTTTGACCGTCGTGGTTACAAACTACGGCATGTGCATGCGTGTGTGCACAGCGACCACTTAGGAAAATAGAAATATGGAATTTCCCAAGAGTTTTATGTAAGATGGAAACATTTAGACGTGCTTTTGAAATTTCATGTTCCCGTTTTTGTAAATCGACCCAAGTGTTTACTGCGCGCGCGCGCGCGCCTGTGTACTCACCTAGTTGTGGTTGCAGGGATCGAGTCATAGTTCCTGGTCCCACCTCTTTGCTGGTTGCTACTAAGTCCACTCTCTCCCTGCTCCAGGAGCTTTATCATACATCCTGTGTGTGTGTGTGTGTGTGTGTGAGTGTGTGTGTGTGTGTGTGTGTATGTGTGTGTGTGTGTGTGTGTGTGTGTGTGTGTGTGTGTGTGTGTGTGTGTGTGTGTGTGTGTGTGTGTGTGTGTGTGTGTGTGTGTGATATTTCAGAAATCAGCACACCCACACACACTCTCACACATCCCAGATAATACAATACACGTAATTAGCCAGGCTCTGCTTGCCTGGTATTTACACTGAATTACGGCGCTCTTAACGAAGTGTCGAAAGTCACCATGAATCACGTGGCACCAGCAGCGACACAGCAGCAGCAGCAGCAGCAGCAGCAGCAGCAGCAGCACCAGCACCAGCAGCAGCAGCGAGCATCAGCGCAGTTAGCGAGCAGCGCAGCGGGCGCAGCAGCAGCGTGCAGCGTTGCGCAGCGCTGCGCAGCTGCGCGTAGCGTAGCGCAGCGCAGCGTTGCAGCGTGCGCAGCGCAAGCGGTGCGCAGCAGCGCTGCGCAGCGCGCGTTGCGCTGCAGCGCTGCTGCCGCGGCAGCGCATGCGCGGCGCGGCAGCGCGCTGGCTGCGCGGTGCTGCTGCTGCGCGGCGCGCGCAGCTGGCGCGCAGCGCTGGCGCCGGCGCCGCCGCGCGCAGCGCTGCGGTGCTGAGCGCGCTGCGGCTGCTTGCAGCGCGCCGCTGCGCCGCGCAGCGCTGGCTGGCGCCAGCGGTGCGCTGCGCGCGCTGCGCAGCTGCGCTGCTGCCGGCGCGCTTGCTGCTGGCAGCGCTGCAGCAGCGCTGGCGCAGCTGGCGCAGGCAGCGCGGCGGCAGCAGCAGCAGCAGCAGCAGCAGCAGTAGCAGCAGCAGCAGCAGCAGCAGCAGCAGCAGCAGCAGCAGCAGCAGCAGTAGCAGCAGTAGCAGCAGCAGCAGCAGCAGCAGCAGCAGCAGCAGCAGCAGCAGCAGCAGCATCGTCTTCCACTTTATTAAAGTAAGAAGTAAAAAGGTCTACAGTTATTTTATTATCATTAACTGACTATGAACGTGGGAGAGGGAGATATTGTAGTGACTGAACGTGGGAGAGGGAGACATTGTAGTGACTGAACGTGGGAGAGGGAGACATTGTAGTGACTGAACGTGGGAGAGGGAGATATTGTAGTGACTGACCGTGGGAGAGGGAGATATTGTAGTGACTGAACGTGGGAGAGGGAGATATTGTAGTGACTGAACGTGGGAGAGGGAGATATTGTAGTGACTGAACGTGGGAGAGGGAGATATTGTAGTGACTGAACGTGGGAGAGGGAGATATTGTAGTGACTGAACGTGGGAGAGGGAGACATTGTAGTGACTGAACGTGGGAGAGGGAGATATTGTAGTGACTGAACGTGGGAGAGGGAGACATTGTAGTGACTGAACGTGGGAGAGGGAGATATTGTAGTGACTGAACGTGGGAGAGGGAGATATTGTAGTGACTGAACGTGGGAGAGGGAGATATTGTAGTGACTGAACGTGGGAGAGGGAGATATTGTAGTGACTGAACGTGGGAGAGGGAGATACTGTAGTGACTGAACGTGGGAGAGAGAGATACTGTAGTGACTGAACGTGGGAGAGAGAGATACTGTAGTGACTGAACGTGGGAGAGGGAGATACTGTAGTGACTGAATGTGGGAGAGGGAGATATTGCAGTGACTGAACGTGGGAGAGAGAGATACTGTAGTGACTGAACGTGGGAGAGGGAGATACTGTAGTGACTGAACATGGGAGAGGGAGATATTGTAGTGACTGAACATGGGAGAGGGAGATACTGTAGTGACTGAACATGGGAGAGGGAGATACTGTAGTGACTGAACGTGGGAGAGAGATATATTGTAGTGACTGAACGTGGGAGAGGGAGATATTGTAGTGACTGAACGTAGGAGAGGGAGATATTGTAGTGACTGAACGTGGGAGAGGGAGATATTGTAGTGACTGAACGTAGGAGAGGGAGATATTGTAGTGACTGAACGTGGGAGAGGGAGATATTGTAGTGACTGAACATGGGAGAGGGAGATATTGTAGTGATTGAACATGGGAGAGAGAGATATTGTAGTGACTGAACGTGGGAGAGAGATATATTGTAGTGACTGAACGTGGGAGAGAGAGATATTGTAGTGACTGAACATGGGAGAGAGAGATATTGTAGTGACTGAACATGGGAGAGAGAGATATTGTAGTGACTGAACGTGGGAGAGGGAGATATTGTAGTGACTGAACGTGGGAGAGAGAGATATTGTAGTGACTGAACATGGGAGAGAGAGATATTGTAGTGACTGAACGTGGGAGAGAGAGATATTGTAGTGACTGAACGTGGGAGAGAGAGATATTGTAGTGACTGAAAATGGGAGAGAGAGATATTGTAGTGACTGAACATGGGAGAGAGAGATATTGTAGTGACTGAACGTGGGAGAGAGAGATATTGTAGTGACTGAACATGGGAGAGAGAGATATTGTAGTGACTGAACGTGGGAGAGGGAGATATTGTAGTGACTGAACGTGGTAGAGGGAGATATTGTAGTGACTGAACGTGGGAGAGAGAGATATTGTAGTGACTGAACATGGGAGAGGGAGATATTGTAGTGACTGAACATGGGAGAGGGAGACATTGTAGTGACTGAACATGATAGAGGGTGGAGACTGTGGTGACTGAACAAGGGAGAGAGAGGGAG
>NC_091304.1:16375124-16385124 GCF_038502225.1 Cherax quadricarinatus | reverse complement strand
AGTAGTTAAACAATGTAGGTGTGGAATTAATGTTGGTAAGAATAGTTAATAATGGTAGGCTAGGGTTAATTAATGGTAGAGAAGTAGTGTGTGGTTAGGACTAATTGTGTGGTTGAAGAATGGAATTGTGTGGTTGTAGAAGTCAATTAATTATTGTGAACTTGAAGTGAATTAATTAGAGCTAATTATTAATTAGGAAATTAGTTAATAATTAGAAGATAATTGAATAATAATTAGGAATGAATTGTGTGGGTAGGAATAGTTGGGTGTAATTGGGAGTGGGTGGTAATTAATGGTTAGAAGAATGGTGTGTGTAAGGTAGGGTAAGTTATTAATTAATTAGGAAATAAGTTGATTAATGAATTGGGGTAATGATTAATTAATGGAGTGAGTTGTGTAATGAGTAGAATGTGATGGGTGTAAATTATTATTTGTTATGAGGTAATTAATGGTTGTTATTCCAATTGGGAATGAATTATGTAATTGAAGAATGTTGGTGTGGTGCAGGCTATGGTGTGTGGTTAAGGAGTGGTTAATAATTGGTGGGGGTAGGTTATTGTGGTTGGGAAGAGTAGTAATTAGTGGGGTGAATTGTGTGGATTGGGAAGGTTAGAATTGATAATGGTGGGGGTAGTTCAATGGTTGGGAATTAAGAATTCTTGTGTAATTGGGCAAGGTAGATTAATGTAAAGGTGAGGATTAGTTATTAATTGAGTGGGAGGGTAAGTTGTCCAATAATAGGTGGGGGAATTAGTTGGTAACAGTAGGTGGGGTAGTTGTTCGTGGGTGGGGTAGTTGTGTGGTGGGGTGAGTTGTAGTTGTGGTGAGGTAAGTTTGTGGTGGGGTAGGGATTGGACATGTGGTAGAAGGTTGGTTGTGTGGATTAGGGGATAGTTGTTGAGTGGGAGTAGGCCAATTAATGGTGGGAGTAGTTGGGGGTAAGTTGTGGGGCCAGGTGAAGGGTTGAAGAATTGGTAGAATGGTGGGAAGTAAGTTAGCCTTCAGAATGGGGATTAGTTTGTGGTGGTAATTAGTTAAGTTGTGGGTTAGGGATGGTAGTTGTGTGGGTTGGGAGTAGTTGTGGAATTGGGGTGGTTGGCTCTTTGGGAAGAGTAGGGTGGATTGTGTGGTGGGGTGGGAGTTGGGTGTGGTGGTAGAATGGATTGATGTGTAGTGGGAGAGTCAGTTCCAGTTGTGGTGGGGTATGGATTGTGTGGTGCAGGATGATTATGTAGTTCAATGGTAGGTGGGAGTTAGTGTGGTGGGGTAGGGTTGATGGCAATGGTGGGGTGGGAGTTGGTTGTGTAGGTGGGAGTAGTTGTGTGGTGGGGGTGAGGTTAGTTGTGGTGGGAGTGGGAGTTAGTTGTGGGTGGGTGAGATGGTGTGTGGTGGGTAAGTGGTTAGATTGTGTGGTGGGGAACTAGTTGTGTGGTGGGGTGAGTTGTTGAATTGTGGTGGGGTGGGAGTTAGTTGTGTGGTTAGGGAATCAGGATTTGTGTTGGGTTAGGGAGGTAGGTTGTGTAGGTGGGAGTAGTTGTGTGGTGGGAAGATAGTTGTTGTTGGTGGGATGTGGATTGTGTGGTTGGGAGGTAGGATTGTGTGGATGGGGTGTGGATTGTTGTGGTGGGGTGGGGAGTAAGTTGTGGTGTGGTGGGGTGGTTGTGTGGTGGGGTAGATTGGTTGTGGTGGGGTGGGATGGTTGTTGTGGTGGGGTGGTTAGTTGTGGTGGGGTGGTTGTGTGGGTGGGATAGGTTGTGTGGTCAGGGGGTAGTTGTGGTGGGTGGGAGTTAGTTGGTGGGGTGGTTGGGATAGTTGGTGTGGTGGGGTCGTTGTGTGGTTGGGGATCGTTGATGTGGTGGGGTAGGATTTGTGTGGTGGGCCAGTTGGTTGTGTGGGAATGGGATTACGTTGATTGGGAGTAGGTTGGGTAGTTGCAAATTGGTTGGTTGGGGTAGGTTGGGGGTGTAGTTGGGGTGGTTGGGTTGTGGATTGGGGTGGTTGGTGGGCAGTGGGGGTAGTTGTGTGGTGGGGTAGTTAGTTGTGAGTGGGAGTGGATTGTGTGGTGGGGTGGTTGTGTGGAATTGGGAATTGGTTGGACAATGGTGGGTGGGGATAGTTGTGTGGTGGGATAGTTGTGTGGTGGGGTAGTTGTGTGGTGGGTAGGGGTTGGTTGTGCCTTAGTTGGGATTAGTTGTGGTGGGAGTGGGGATTCAGCAACAGGTGGGTGTGGTGGGAGTAGTTGGTGGGGTGGAATTGATTGTTGGTGGGGTGGGTTGTAGTTGTGTGGTGGGGTTGGTGTGGTGGGGGTGGGAGTGGTGTGTGGTGGGATGGGTTAAAGTTGTGTGGTGGGAGTAGTTGTGGTTGTGTGGGGTGAGGTTGGTTGTGGTGGGGATGGTATTGTTGTGGTGGGAGGATTGGTTGGGCATGGGGTTAGGGTAGGTAGTGGTGGGAGTGGGATTGTGGTAGTGGGGTGGTTGGGATGGTTGGGTGGGGTGGAATTGGGGTGGTGTGTGGGGTGGGGTTAGTTGTGGGTTCAGGTGGATTGTGTGGGTGGGGTGGTTGGTTGTGAATTGGGGTAGGGGTTGGTTGTGGTGGGGTGGGTGGTTGGTTGTGGTGGGGTGGGGTTGCTGATTGGTCTGGGGTGGGGTTGGATGTGTGGGGTTAGTTGGTGGTTGGTGGGGTAGGGTTGTCTGGTGGGCAGGTGTAGGGTTAGTTGTGGTGGGGTCCAGTTGTTGTGGTTGGGGGTAGTTGGTGGGGGTGGTGGGGTTGGTTGTGTGGTGGGAGTAGTTGTACGTGGTGGGTAGGGGGTTGGATTGTGGTAGGGGTGCAGGGTTAGTTGTGGCAAGTTGGGATGTGGATTGTTGTGGTGGTGGGAGTAGTTGGTTGTGGTGGGGGTAGGTACGTTGTGGTCTGGGAGTGGTTGGTTGGTGGGCAGTAGGGATTGGATTGTTGGGTGGGTGGGGTTGGTTGTGGTGGGAGGTGGATTGTGTGGTGGGGTAGGTTGTGTGAATTGGGAGTGGTTGTGTGGTGGGAATTGGATTGTGATTGGTGGGGTCAGGGTTGTGGTTGGTTGGGCAGGTAGGGTTGGTTGACATTGGTGGGGTAGGTTGTGTGGTGGAATCTGGATTTGTTGGTAGGTGGGGGTGGTTAGTTGTGGTGGGAGTAGTTGTGTGGTGGGGGTAGTTGTGGTGGGGTGGTTAGTTGTGGTGGGGGTGAGTTAGTTGTGTGGGTGGGGTAGGATTGGATTGTGGCTTGCATTTAGGAGTATGGTTGTGTGTGGGAGTAGTTGTTAGTTGGGTGGGGGTAGTTGTGTGGTGGGATTAGTTAAGTTGTGGTGGGAGTGGGTAGTTATTTTGGTTAGGGGAATGATTGGTTGGTGGGATGGTTGGGGTGGTTGTTAGATGGGATGGGGTAGTTGTGTGGTGGGGTGGGTTGTTAGTTGGTGGGTGTAAGTTGGATTGTGGTGGGGAGTGGGAGTTAAATTGTGTGGTGGGGGTAGTTGTGTGGTGGGGTAGTTAGTTAGTGATGCTGGGGGTGGTTGTAGGCTTGGGTGGGGGTAGGTTGTGTAGCTGGGGAGTAGTTGTGTGGTGGGGTAGTTGTGTGGTGGGGTAGTTGTGTGGTGGGGTAGTTGTGTGGTGGGGTAGTTGTGTGGTGGGGTAGTTGTGTGGTGGGTGGGATTGGTGTTGGTGGGTGGTGGGGTTGGTTGTGGTGGGGTAGGGTTATTAGTGTGGTGGGAGTAGTTGGGGTAGGATTGGGATGGTTGGGGTAGTTCGTGGGGTAGTTGTGGGGTGGTTGGGGTGGTTGGTGGGGTGGGGGTTAGTTGTGGGTGGGGAGTAGGTTGTGGCTTGGGATTAGGGGTGGATTGTGTGGTGGGAGTGGATTTGTTGTGGTGAGGGTGGGTAGTTGGTTGTGGTGGATGGGGGTAGGTTGTGTGGTGGGTGGTCAGGGATTGGTTGTGTGGATTGGGAGTAGTTGTGTGGGTGGGGTAGGATTGTGTGGTTAGGGGTAGTTGTGTGGTGGGTGGTGGTTATTGTTGGGATGGTTGGGTAGTTGGTGTGGTAGGGGTTGGATTGTGGTGGGTGGTTGGATTGTGGGTAGGGGAATTAGTTGTGTGGTGGGTGGGAGTAGGTTGTGTGGTGGGAGTGATTCTTGTGGTGTGGGGTAGGGGTTGTGTGGTGGGGAGTAGGTTGTGTGGTGGGAGTAGTTGTGTGGGAATTGGGAGTTGGTTGGTGGGTGTAGGGGTTGATTGTGGGTAGGTGGGGTGGTTGTGTGGTGGGGTAGGTTGTGTGGTGGGGTGGATTGTGTTGGTGGGGTGGTAGGGATTGATTGTGGTGGGGTAGTTGTGTGGTGGGGTAGTTGTGTGGTGGGGTAGTTGTGTGGTGGGGTAGTTGTGTGGTGGGGTAGTTGTGTGGTGGGGTAGTTGTGTGGTGGGGTAGTTGTGTGGTGGGGTAGTTGTGTGGTGGGAGTGGATTGGTTGTAATTAGGTAGGTTGGGTAGTGGGTTGTAGTTGTGGTGGTGGGAGTAGTTGTGGTGGGTGGGGTGGATTGTGTGTGGTGGGAGATGGATTGTGTGGTGGGGTAGGCGGATTGTGTGGGTGGGAGTAGTTGTGTGTGGATGGGGTGAGTTGTGGTTCTTTAAGTTCAAGAATTAGTTAATTGTGGGTGGGGATTGGATTGGTGTGGGTGGGGGTAGTTGGGTGTGGAGTTAGTGATGGTGGGTTGTTGTGGGTTGGAGTTGGTTGTGTGTGGGAGTGTGTTGTGTGGGGTGGTTAGTTGTGTGGGGTGGGATTGTGTGGGGTGGATTGTGGTGGGGTAGGGTTGTGGTTGGGGTAGTTGTGGGGTGGGAGTTGGTTGTGGTGGGGTGGGTTGTGGTTGGCTTAAGGTGGGGTGGTTGTTGTGGTGGGAGTAGGATTGTGTGGTGGGCAGGGTAGTTGGTTGTGGTGGGGTGGGGCTTGGATTGTGGTGGGGGTAGTTTGTGTGGGAGTGGGAGGGTAGTTGTGTGGTGGGAGTAGTTTGTTGTGGTGGGATTGGATTGATTGTTGGTGGGGATTGGGAATGATTGGCCTTAGGTGGGGTGGGGTTGGTTGTGGTGGGAGGTTGGGGTGGTTGTGTGTGGGGTGGAGGTAGTTGTGGTGAGGGTGGGAATTGTGTTGTGGGATGTAGTTGGGTGGCCAGGTGGGGTGAGTTGTGGGGTGGGAGGTGGTTGTGGTGGGATTGGGTGTGATGGGAGTAGGTTGTGTGGTGGGAGTGCAGTTTGTGTGGTGGGGAGTGGATTGTTGGTGGGATGGGGTTGTGATTGGTGGGTGTAGGGTTGGGGTGGTTGGGGTAGTTAGTTGGGAAGTAGGTTGTGTAATTAGGAAGATGGTGGTTGGTGGGTGTAGGACATGGGGGTAGGGCTTAGTTGTGGGTGGGTGGGGTAGTTGTGTAGGTGCATTAGGTAGTTGTGGTGGGGTGGGAGTTAGTTGTTAGTGGGAGTGGGGGTAGTTGTGTGGTGGGAAGATTAGTTGTGTGGTGGGAGTAGGATTGTGGTAGGTGGGAGTAAGTTGTGGTGGTGGGGTCAGGTTGGTGTGCTGGGGTGGGAGTTAGTTGTGTGGTGGGGTAGTTGTGTGGTGGGGTAGTTGTGTGGTGGGGTAGTTGTGTGGTGGGGATGAGTTGATGGTGAGGTGGGGTGGATTGTGTGGTGGGAGTGTGGTTGTGTGGTGGGGTGGTTAGTTGTGGTGGGGTAGATTGGTTGCTGGTGGGGGTAGTTGTGTGATTGGGGTTAGTTGTGTGGTGGGAGTAGGTTGGTTGTGGTGGGATAGATTTGTGTGGTTGGGGTAGGGTTGGTTGTGGTGGGAGTAGGGTTGGTTGTTGGGGTTAGTTAGAATTGGTTGTGGTGGGGTGGGATTGTGGATTGGTGGGGTAGGTTGGGGTGTGGTAGGGGTTGGTTGTGGTGGGGTAGTTGGGGTGGTTGGTGGGGTAGGTGTGGGGTAGTTGGGAGTAGTTGGGGTGTTGGGAGTTAGTTGTGGTGGGGGTAGGATTAGTTGTGGCCAATGGGGGTAGTTGTGTGGTGGGGTAGTTGTGTGTGGGGTAGTTGTGTGGTGGGGTAGTTGTGTAGTGGGGTGGTTGTGGAAAGGGGTTTCTTGCAGTTCTTAAGGAACACGGAGTTCCACGAATCTGGGGCTGGGGCTGAGTGCATCGGAACGAGCATGTTGGTGGTGGTGGTGGTTGTAGTGGCAGTGGTAATAGTGGTGTAAGTAGATGGTGGTTGGAGTGGTAGGTAACGGTGATGGTGATAGGTAGTGGTGAATTGGTAGTAGTGGTTGGTGGAAAGTAGTGGATGGTAGTAAGTTGGTAGGTAGTGGTGGTGGTAGTAGGCCGTAATAGTGATGGGTGGCAGTTGTTGGTAGGTAGTGGAGTGAACTGGTGGTCAGTGGATTGGGTACTGGTGGTGATCAGTTAGGTAGTGATGGTGGTAGGCAGTGGCAGTGGTGGTGGATGGAAATTGGTGATGGTTAGTTGGGAGTGGGGTAGTGGTGATGGAGTAGGTGGTGGTGGGTTGTGTACTGATAGGTGAGTGGTGGTAGCGGTGGTGGCTGAGTGGTGAAGTAGGTGGTGGTAGTTGAGTGGTGGTGGCTGGGAGGTAGGTGATGGAGTAGTAGTGAGTGGTAGTGGTGGAGTGGAGGGTGGTGGCGGTAATGAGTGGTGGTGGTGGTGGTGGTGAAGGTTGGTGGTGTGGATAGTACTGGATTGGTGGTGGTATGGTGATGTTAAGTTAGAGTGGTAGGTGGTGGTGGTAGTGATGGTGCATTGGCGTTCAAGTGATGGTGGATGGTGGTGGTGGTGGTAGGTGAGTGGTGGTGAGGTGGTGGTGGCACTTGTGGTGGTCGTAGTGGATGGTGGTGTTAGGTGGTAGTGGTAGGTAGTAGTAGTTGGTGCTTAGGCGTTGTAATAGTGATGGTGAGTGGGTGGTGGGGTGGAGGTAATAGTGGTGGTGGAGTAAGTGGTAGTGGTGAGTCGGAGTGCTGGTGGTGGTTGGTTAGGTGATGAAGTGTGAAGTAATGTTCTCTGGTAATAGGTGGTGGTCTTAGTGGTAGTTGTGGAATTAGTGAAGTAGTAGGTGGTGGTGATTGGGTACTGAGGTGGTAGGTGGCAGTAGTGTGGTGGTTGGATGATGGTAGTGCCAGTAATGGTGGTGGTGGGTGGGATGGTGGATGGTAGGTAGTGGTGGTGGTGGTGGTGGTGGTGAGTGAGTGGTAAGGATGAGGTGGAAAGTGAGTGGTGGTGGTGGTGGTGGTAGAGATGGTAGTAGTGGTGGTGGTGGTAGAGATGGTATTAGTGATGGTGGTGGTGGTAGAGATGGTAGTAGTGGTGGTGGTGGTGGTAGAGATGGTAGTAGTGGTGGTAGTGGTAGTAGTGATGGTAGTAGTGGTAGTGGTGGTACATAAGGTCAACAGTTCTAGCAGGACAGGACAAGTCTTACAGATATTTCATCTCAGTGACAGCCCCCTCGAGGTCCTCTCAATGCCCCAAACAGGAAAGTGGGTTAAGCAAGGGAGGGTGGTGGGACAGGAGATAAGACAGTGAGAGAGATAGAGAGAGTGAGTTGACAGGTGGAGGCGATAGAGAGAGAGACAGAGACAGAGACAGACACAGAGACAGTGACCAGTGTTGGAGAGAGAGAGAGAGAGAGAGAGAGATAGATTAGAGAAGGAGAGGAGAGAGAGGAAGGAAGAGAGAGGAAGGAGTTTGAGGTTTTGAGTGAGATCGAGTGAGAGCCGCGAGCTAGCGAAGGCCTCTAGTGCCTAGCCGCGATTTAGATCGAATAGGTGCTAGAGAGAGAGATCGATTTAGCGTTTTTGAGGTGCGATAGTTGCGCCGTGTGTTTGAAGCCCGAATCTAGCTCTCGAGCTAGGTGGATTAGATAGTGGAAGAGAGAGCTAGGCGATTTTCTTCTCTTAGGATAAGTGAATAGTGAGGTGTGAGAGGTGATCTAGCGGATATAGGAGCCTAGATTTTAGGGATAGAGATAGAAGAAGGTGAGTTGGAAGTGGGCGAGAGAGAGAGAGAGAGAGAGAGGAAGGAGAGAGAGAGAGAGAAGAGAGAGAGAGAAGGGGAGAGAGAGGTGCCGTCAAATTTCACCCCAAGGATGGTCAACCCTTCTTCTCCAGGTGCCAACATCGTTCCCGTTCATTGTTGGAACTAACTGCCCCGGCAATTAGGATCGCAATTGCCTTAGCCGACGAACATTCATTGCGTTTTCCAGGTTGCAAGGTGTTATATCTATTTTAAGCTGATATAGGGCTCCTGGCTGTTGATTGGATGGTAACCAGAGCAGCTGGCATTTTGCTCTCTTGGAATAGGAAGTAAGATGAATAGGTGCTTGAATATTGCATATGCATGTGATTCTGGGATTGAGATGAAGAAGGTCGTAGATGAACATTCCATAACAGGTTAGCACACTTCCTTGTGGGCAGCACTTGCAAATGGGAATGCCACTGATTCGATTCCGTTGAGGATTCTGCTTGGTCTCTGAAGTGTGGTCCTCCTGTAGGCTCAACTAAGGCATCTTATTGATGTGCTGGAGTTCACTGTTATCCCAGATGTCTGCCTCAAGATTCCTTGTTTCATGGCTCATCAAGGAATCACCATGCTGGCGGCTGCTACTGTCGTTCTTGTCAAGTAGCGCTCTTAGCCATCAATGTTGCCAGCCTGGCTGTCGATGTGTTGGCGCTGATACCTGGCTCCTTGATCTAAGGCAACCATGCTGGCTTGCAGTGTGAGAATAGAATAAGGGTTTTGATATTGTTAAAACTGAAGATTAGATTGATGTGAGGTGGAAGGCTTAACTCCAAAACTGCTCTTATGAAAGAATGTTGTCATCATCTTGCCAAACAAGGCAGGCCAGGAAAGACTTGCACTTCGTGTATCTCGCATCATAGCTTGGACTTAGTAGGGGTTGCAAGATCCTGCTACGAGGCACAAGTACGCTCACACCTTGGAGTATGCTCCACTTTCTTGGTTTGCCTGCCCCCTCCCTCATCTGCGACTGCTTGACAGAGTGGAGAACAGAGCAAGACGTCTCATCTCTCGCCTGGACCCATCCTGGATAGATCTGTCATTTCAGCAGAGCCTTCAACATAGGAGGGATGTGGGTGGCCTTACTGTTATGTACAAGGCCAATATTGTCAAAATACCACACTTGGATCCACTTCGAGGACAGCGTGAAACAAGCTTTATGCCACAAGACGGGCAGAAAGCAGCAACTTCACTCTGGCTGTACCCTTCTCCAGAACATCCACTCCATCTGAGATCATACATACCCAGGATGACTCGAGTATGGAACACATTCGTACAGCATAATGATGTCAACGAGATAACGTCAGTTGATCAAATGAAAATGCTGGCCCACAGATGGCTCCAACTTCATCCTGTTCCCTACTTGTATGTCTCATAACAAAAATGCTTTCAAATGAGCTGATGTAGGTAACAGCTCTTAGCTTGCCAATAAAGTTAGGAATCCTTAACCTGTAAATAGCTGTCAATAAAGCTAGGGATCCTTAACCTTGTCAAACCCTGTGTAAAAAAAAAAAAAAAAAAAAAAAAAAAAAAAAAAAAAAAAAAAGAGAGAGAGAGAAGGAGAGAGAGAGAACACATAAAAATGGTTTCCAGAAATTCTGTATTGTATCTCGTCCATTTTATCAAAAATTTATTCATCAGTAAGACATCAATAAATGATTATTGACAATATGTAGAGACAATTTTTCAATATATTTCGGCCTTTGACATTGTGCTAAATAATATCTATCTAATATTTATATTACTGTAATTTATCATTATTATTATTTCATTGTTTTGTTATTATTATTTTTTTTTTTTTTTTATTATCACACCGGCCGATTCCCACCAAGGCAGGGTGGCCCGAAAAAGAAAAACTTTCACCATCATTCACTCCATCACTGTCTTGCCAGAAGGGTGCTTTACACTACAGTTTTTAAACTGCAACATTAACACCTCTCCTT
>NC_091304.1:16347624-16370124 GCF_038502225.1 Cherax quadricarinatus | reverse complement strand
GTGAGAGTTAGTGCTGCAGTAATCGTGAGAGTTAGTGGGTGCTACAGTGATAGTTAATGAGACCTACAGTAAGAGCCGTAGTGAGAGTTAGTAAGATCTGCAGTAAGAGCTGCTGTGTGTACTAGAGAGCAAGGTGAACTCACTCACCTGCATAAGAATCAACGGCAAAGTGTAAATAAAAGAATTTGATAACCAGAGAGTCTTGGTGTGACAGACGAGATCCTGGGGCGAGACCACGGACGAGATCCTGGGGCGAGACCACGGACGAGATCCTCTGGCGAAACCACGGACGAGATCTTGGGGCGAGACCACGGACGAGATCCTGGGGCGAGACCACGGACGAGATCATGGGGCGAGACCACAGACGAGATCCTGGGGCGAGACCACGGACGATTTTATGAACACAGGAATAGTATGGCCTGCGACCTGGCCGTAACGGGTAACAAACTGGAACAAACTCAATAATAGTATACAAGTTGTATTTCCTGCACCAGATATATTTTGCTAGATTTATACATGTACACTTATGTACACTGTGTACAAAGAGTGAACAGTAAGTGTACCTACGGTGACAAGATGGCAAAAGCAGAAGCCAGAGAGAGAGCACCGTGCTCAACCAGCAGGTAGGGAAGTCTGCCAGTGCTTACCACAAGTGAATCACGTTGCTTCAGTTTTGGTGGGTTTGCCTGTGATTGGCCAGTGAACCAAGGTACTTATTTAACGACGAGTACCCTATGATCGTTAAACCCTTAGCACCCGGTTCACTGGTTGGGTGGTAACCTGTATGAGAGTGTGACATTCGCCGAATAAATTGTAACATACTCTTTGCATGCCACAGACGAGATCCTCAGGAGAGACTACGGACACAATCCTGGGGCGAGACCACGGACGAGATCCTCAGGAGAGACCGCGGAGGACATCTTGGGGCGAAACCACGAACAAGACCCTGCGGAGAGACAACATTTATTGTGGCGATATTTTTTACTGTAACGGCTTGAGAAAGCTCCTGGAGAGGGCAAAGTTGCCACAGTAAAAATGTCGCACTAGCTGCACATGTGTCCTTTTACCTTACATGTTGTCGGTAATTCTACCACCATTATTACAGTGCCGAATCTTCACTATCTTCAGAAATGTAGACGGACATCACAGAAATAGGTGGATGTTAAAGAAATATGTGCAAGCAGATGGAAGGAAGCTCAGAGGATAAAGAAGAATCCAATACCCTGGTGAAAGGTGTAGAAATTCTTAAAGAAACAACAATAATGGATTCACATCATCTAGAAGAAAGATTGAGGAAATATGTGGAGAGAGAGAGAGAGAGAGAGAGAGAGAGAGAGAGAGAGAGAGAGAGAGAAGAGATAAGATTATATTTAATATATATATATATATATATATATATATATATATATATATATATATATATATATATATATATATATATATATATATATATACACACACACACATATATATATATATATATATATATATATATATATATATATATATATATATATATATATATATATATATGTGTGTGTGTGTGTGTGTGTGTGTCTTCCAAGTGTTCCATAACAGTGTAACTTTTATTCCTCTCAGGTTATACTGTGACACAATGTCTCCCATTATTCCTCATATAAGACTCACTCCAGCACGCTATCAGCAATATAATCTGAGTGTAAACCCTATACCATCAACCTGACTTCTTTTACAAAGGTATTTGATTATTTTTTAAAGGTTCAAAGAGTTTAGGGTAACGCCAGGAAGCCGCGATATTCTAAAGAAACTTGTGAGTATTTTTTGTAGGAAAACTTACCCACAGTTGAGAAGGAACTTCGAAAGTGATGGAAGATCACGTTTTAAATATGTGTGTATTCACCGAGGTGTGTATGTGGGTCGAGTCTCAGCTCCTGACCCCGTTTGTTAAGCTACTTCCGCCAGCATTATTGGTAACTGGCCTTTTGAGCTCAATCATACTTACTTCTGGGATTGTGAATGGAACTTGTCTGTCTCTTGCAGTGTCTCACACTATTATAAGTATTTCCTAACATCTCTGTAGCTCATGTGTGGCTGTGTATGTGTGTGCGTTTTTTGTTTGCTTGTTTGTTTGTGCGTATGTGTGTGTATATGGTTGTTTGAGTGTATGTGTGTGTGTGTGTGTGTGTGTGTGTGTGTGTGTGTGTATGTGTGTGTGTGTGTGAACTCACCTAGTTGTGGTTGCAGAGGGCGAGTCACAGTTCCTGGCCTCGCCTTTTCACTGGTAGCTACTAGGTCACTCTTCCTGCTCCGTGAGCTTTATCATACCTCTTCTTAAAGCTCGGTATGGATCCTGCCTTCACTACATCACTTCCCAGACAATTCCATTTCCTGACAACTCTGTGACTGAAGAAATACTTCCTAACATTCCTGTGATTCATCTGAGTGTTCAACTTCCAACTGTGACCCCTTTTTGCTGTGTCCCATCTCTGGAACATCCTGTCTCTGTCCATCTTGTCGATTCCTCTCAGTATTTAATATGTCGTTATCATATGCCCCCCTATCTCCTGTCCTACAGTGTCGTCAGGTCGATTTCTCTTAACCTCTTCTCGTAGGATATACCCCTCAGGTCCGGGACTAGTTTTATTGCAAACCTTTTCACTTTCTCCAATTTCCTTACCTGCTTGGCTAGGTGTGAGTTTCAAACTGGTGGTGCATATTCCAACATAGGCTTAACGTACACGGTGTACAGGGTTCTGAACGATACCTTATTAAGATGTCAGAATGCTATTCTTAGGTTTGCTAGGCGCCAATATGCTGCAGCAGTTATTTGGTTGATGTGCGCCTCAGGACATGTGCCCGGTGTTATACTCACCCCAAGATCCTTTTCCTTGAGTGAGGTTTGTAGTCTCTAGCCCTCTAGACTGTACTTCGTCTACGGTCTTCTTTGCCCTTCCCCAATCTTCATGACTTTGCACTTGGTGGGGTTGAACTCCAGGAGCTAGTTTCTGGACCAGGCCTGCAGCCTGTCTATATCTCTTTGTAGTTCTGCCTGGTCCTCTTCCAATTGAGTTCTTCTCATAAACTTAACATCATCTGCAAATAGGGAGATTTCTGAGTCTATTCCTTCGGTCAAATCGTTCACAAATAAAAGAAACAGCATCGGCTCAGCTCGTTACAGGTACTCACTCTGACACTTAGTCACATGCCATGACTCGCTGTTGCCTTCCCGACAGCTATTCCCAGATCCGTTGTAGTGCCTTCCTTGTTATCCCTGCCTGATCCTTCAGCTTTTGCACTAATCTCTTGTGTGGAATTGTGTCAAACGCCTTCTTACAGTTTAAGTAAACGCAGTCTACCCACCCCTCTCTCTCATGTCTTAGGGCTGTTACCCTGTCATAGAACTCAGTAGGTTTGTGACAGGGTTTCCCGTCCCTGAAACAGTGCTGGTTGTCGTTAATGCTCCACCACTCTTCTCCTGATATTCTTCTCCATGACTTTGCATACTATACATGTCAGTGACACTGGTCTGTAGTTTAATGCTTCGTGTCTGTCTCCTGTTTTAAAAACCGGAACTACATTTGCTGTCTTCCATACCTCAGGTAGTCGCCCTGCTTCGATAGATGTGTTGAAAATTTTTGTTAGTGGCACACATAGACCTGCTGCTCCCTCTCTGCGGCCCTATCGAGAAAATGTTATCCGGCCCCATCGCCTTTGAGGTATTTAGCTCGCTTAGCAGCCTCTTCACTTCTTAATCGGTTGTATGTATTGTGTCCAACACTTGATGGTGTACCCCACCTCTCCGTCTTTCTAGAGTCCCTTCTGTCTCCTCTGTGAATACTTCTTTGAATCTCATGTTGAGCTCCTCACATACATCGCAGTCGTTTCTTGTGTGTGTATGTGTGCGTGTGTGTGTGTGCGTGTATGTACTCACCTATTTGTACTCACCTATTTGTGGTTGCAGGGGTCGAGTCCTAGCTCCTGGCCCCGCCTCTTCACCGGTTGCTACTAGGCGCTCTCTCTCCCCGCTCCATGAGCTTTATCAAACCTCGTCTTAAGACTGTGTATGGTTCCTGCCTCCACTACGTCATTTTCTAGGCTATTCCACTGCCTACAACTCTATGACTGAAGAAATACTTCCTACTATCTCTGACTCATTTGTGTCTTCAACTTCCAATTGTGGCCTCTTGTTTCTGTGTCCCCTCCCTGGAACATCCTGTCCTTGTCCACCTTGTCTATTCCACGCAGTATTTTATATGTCGTTATCATGTCTCCCCTGACCCTCCTGTCCTCCAGTGTCGTCAGGCCGATTTCCCTTAATCTTCCTTCATAGGACATTCCCCTTAGCTCTGGAACTAACCTTGTGGCAAACCTTTGTACTTTCTCTAGTTTCTTGACGTGCTTTATCAAGTGCGGGTTCCAAACAGGTGCTGCATACTCCAGTATGGGCCTGACATACACGGTGTACAGTGTCTTGAATGTGTGTGTGTGTGTGTGTGTATGCGTGTATGTGTGTGTGTGTGTATGCGTGTACTCACCTATTTGTGGTTGCAGGGGTCGAGTCACAGCTCCTGGCCCCGCCTCTTCGCTGATGTGTGTGTGTGTATGTGTGTGTGTGTGTGTGTGTGTGTGTGTGTGTGTGTGTGTGTGTGTGTGTGTGTGTGTATGTGTGTGTGAATGAATGTTATATTTCTTGATAATTCAAATCCGTATTAAAGGTATCACTGCAATAAAACAGAGTACAGTATCGTGCTGGGTTTAACACCAACTAACATTCACAGCCACTTTACAAATGACAACAAACGACTCGTCTCCTCTCAGAAGAAAAACTCTCAGAGTCGTACCACGACACCACTAATTTTAACGAACTTTAATAAAGTTTACCATAAAAATGGGAAGAAATGAACGCAAAATAAAAACTTAAAATTAATTAACCTGAAGATTAAGAAACTTACATTTTAATATGAGCCAAGAACTGAAAAGTCTCTTAAAATATATATGTCGTGCCGAATAGGTAAAATTAGTTACTTAGCTAGAACTCATTTAAAATTAAATCCTTTCTAAAATTTTCTCTTATAGGTTTAAAGATATATTTTTTCCATTTATTTTAATGTAAGAATTAATAATTATGTACCCAAAAAAAATTAGAAAACTTACCTAACCTTATTATAACAAGCATAATTTAATTTAGCCTAATCCAACTAAATATATTTTAGATAAGTTTACAATAATTTAATAATAAACAAACACAATGAAATCATTTTTTCTTTAGGTTCAGAATGATTTTTGCAAAATTTCTACATAGACAATTTTTGGCTTAGCTTATTCATCGAGAGGTAATCGGGTTTGATCAGAGGAAGAAGAGTGGAAATTTCTTGTTCCTTGATACAAGACAAACAATCAGAGTTAGAAAGTCTTGTCCTAACCTGATTGCCATTTCCTGAGTGCCCTTGTCTGAGTGTCGTCTCCTGATTGCCGTCTCCTGAGTGTCGTCTCCTGATTGCCGTCTCTTGAGTGCCGTCTCCTGAGTGTCGTCTCCTGATTGCCGTCTCCTGAGTGCCGTCTCCTGAGTGCCGTCTCCTGAGTCCCGTCTCCTGAGTCCCGTCTCCTGAGTCCCGTCTCCTGAGTCCCGTCTCCTGAGTCCCGTCTCCTGAGTCCCGTCTCCTGAGTGCCCTTCCCTAAGACGTGTACCCTTTTCGTCCAGGGTGTGTCATCGAGCATGCAACATGGAGCAACGCGGGTGATTTATGATCGTTGCAGAATGTGCGATGCTTCTCAAATTGTGGCACAGTCGTGGAAGATGAAAATAAAAATCTAGGAAACTTTGAAACGATTTTCATAGTTTTGAAAGTTCTATGGTAGAGTGAAAATTTCTAAGAAGGCCTATGAAAGCCTGAAAAAACTGGAAAGGCCTAATGAAGTGAAGCGAGTGTGTGTGTGTGTGTGTGTGTGTGTGTGTGTGTGTGTGTGTGTGTGTGTGTGTGTGTGTGTGTGTGTGTGTGTGTGTGTGTGTGTGTGTGTGTGGTGTTGAGCCTATTCCACATTTTCTCATTAAATATGTCATTGCTACATTAAGGTAAAGCGCTAAACCCACGGAAAGTCCCTCAGCACCCGGACAATGGGAGATAATCATGACTGGCCAAGGAAATCAGAGAGTAGCATCATTTCCCTGAATTAAAAGCCCTTCATAAGCACCGAACACCGGTGCTTCTACCCCTGTAAAATCTACCTCCTTCTCGCTGACCATCTACAGTCAAGCAGTAAGAACACTATCAAGTATCCTTCAAAGAAAAACTAATTACAAAATTTTTTAGGAATCTCATTGCAGTACTATTGAAGTATGTAATACTTAGATGATTGATTATTTTTTGTTTACAGTGCACGTAACATTGTTGAGAATAAAGAGATTTACGTTTAATATTGGAGGCTACTTGACACGAGCGTGTGTATCGCAGTTTAATTCTGTCACGTAAAGCATTGTGTTGGGAACTTTCGTTGTGTCACTATATAGGGCGATTGCAGTTGAAAATATCAAACACGCAACTTTCAGAGTTAAAAACATTAAACATGTTGATTTTAGAGCTAAAACAACAAACTTCTAAAAGCATCAAAAACGCAGTTTTCACGGATAAAAAACACTACATGTAGTTTTCTCAGCTAAAAGCATTAAACACTCAGCAGTCAAGGCTAGGAACATTATAAGAACACGTTACCTTCACAGCTAAAAACATCAGACACGTTGCCTTCTCAGCAAAAACATCAGTTCCTTAGCTGTCACAGCTAAAAAGTCTCAGTTCTTAATGTAAGTACATTCTGACCTTTGTGTACTGTAATTTTCACGTCTATCAGATCGCATTAGAGCAAGAAAAATATATTTTTTGCCGAGTGGAGCCGGGGATATCCAGGCCATTTACCTCGGCCCAGTGTGTCGTAGAGATTGATAATACGTAAGGGAAACATTTAAACAAATGAGATTTCAAAGCCTTTTGCAAAGCATTTAGGCTGTTTTTAATGGAGGTATTGGGGTTTTTAGTATAAGTTTTTACAAGCAGTTTTACAAGAAGTGCTTGAAGAACTGACTGGAAGGTATTGGTGACAGTGAAGAAACAGTATAAACTCTACGGTAGTTTCTACCCATGGTTCACTATCTGGCAATCATGCTGATGTTTCTTGTGCTCTTTTTTTCCAAATAGAAATACCCTGGGCAGCTGTTTTTATTGTTATACTGTTACATTTATATTATAATGTCATGCAGCTTAGCCCTACCCAATGTTTCTGAGTCAGTCTACACTTATACTAGAGTTGGTTTAAGCTAGGTTCTGGCTGATTGTTGTGAAGACCTAGTGCAAATGTGTATTAAGAAATATATATATATATATATATATATATATATATATATATATATATATATATATATATATATATATATATATATATATATATATATATATATATACATATATATATATATATACATTACGCGACTAACCGGGGATCGAACCCCATCATATTTTAACATGACTCCCGAGAATCTCGTCAAAATTCCTCGATGCCTTAGTTCACTTGGTCATCAATACTTCAAACATCAGATTCCCAGGTGCTGTAGTTTATATGGCCACGTAAGTGCTGACATCAGCGGTGATATGTCCAGTGGCACGGGGTACCTGATGCTTGAATCATTGATGGCCGAGTGGACTAAGGCGTCTCAGAATTTTAGCGGGCTTCTTGGGAGACTTGCTAAAATATCAGGGGGTTCGATCTCCGGCTATTCAAAACAGCGTTATTATTATGTCGCCTAAATTTCTCTCCCTTCCACCATCCCTTTTTTTTTCTTCTTCTATATATATAGTTTCTGCTACCCTTCTCTATGATGGAGGTATTTTAATAAAAATTCCACTGCTGCTGTGTATGGGATGGACGAGCCCTGGCTGCTGAATCTTTAATGGAACACTTGGCAATATAGTCAGTGCTCCACGGAAGTCTCCCAGGTCAGCCTGACACACATTTCAACACCTTGTATGAGCCTCATCCAGGGTCATGGAATATGACAAGAAAAACATAGCTAGCTTTTGCTAACACTGTGTAACTGTCGTAAATAAGAAGGCAACAACATATGGCTGGTGTATCTAATTTTGCTAACTGTAAATTTTATTATGATTATTATTATTATTATTATTATTATTATTATTATTATTATTATTATTATTATTATTATTATTATTAGCAGTAGAAGTAGTAGTAGTAGTAGTAGTGGTAGTAGTAGTAGTAGTAGTAGTAGTAGTAGTAGTAGTAGTAGTATTAGTAGTAGTAGTAGTAGTAGTAGTAGTAGTAGTAGTAGTAGTAGTAGTGGTAGTAGTAGTAGTGGTAGTAGTAGTAGTACTATTATTATTATGATTATTATGATAATGATTATTAAATTCATTATATTTATTGTTACACTTCTATTTTATAAATTCACTTTTTAAATTCACAGCAAGAAAAATAGTTCGACTGTACCCCAATAATTTGGATATATGGACGTGAAAGCCATATTGCTCTCTCTCTCTCTCTCTCTCTCTCTCTCTCTCTCTCTCTCTCTCTCTCTCTCTCTCTCTCTCTCTCTCTCTCTCTCTCTCTCTCTGTCTCTCTCTCTCTCTCTCTCTCTCTCTCTCTCTCTCTCTCTCTCTCTCTCTCTCTCTCTCTCTCTCTCTCTCTCTCTCTCTCTCTCTCTCTCTCTCTCTCTCTCTCTCTCTCTCTCTCTCTCTCTCTCTCTCTCTCTCTCTCTCTCTCTCTCTCTCAGTCTATCCATCTATCTCACACACAATATACTCATCACTGATTTAATACAACATCATGACATACGGAACCTGTTATAAACACGTTCATTTCCCGACTCATCCAGCTGCCTCGCATCACAAGCCTCGTACAAGGCAACTTTTCGTATTGCGTCATCTTCTCGTCCTCTTTCAAAATAGAACAATTCCCATTACCGTCCATTATGGAGATTATACGCGCCATTCTTTTCACCAGCGGAATATTTAGACTAATTAAACTCTGTGCCCCAATCATAATTACGAAGAGCAATCAGCAATAAGGTGAAAATTACCATACAATGGTACATACACGCTCGTGCGCACGCTTCCTTTGTTTTGTTAGATACAATTTAAATATCCTCGTCATCCCCCCCTCTCAAAAAAATCTGTAAACGCTGCTTTGAGTTTTAGATATTGCATCACGTGGAAAAAAATAAATTTTATCTTTCATTTTTTTCATTTTTTTTTCTTTGGGCTCCTTATTTGTTCGTGTGAAATTTGAGTAGAAAAGGAGACAAGAAAAATAATGTTAATCACAAAATTAGATATAGGGCACCAGGGAATTTTATGAAAAACAAAGAACAAATTGATAAGTTCTCTCTCTCTCTCTCTCTCTCTCTCTCTCTCTCTCTCTCTCTCTCTCTCTCTCTCTCTCTCTCTCTCTCTCTCTCTCTCTCTCTCTCTCCAACTTCGCTTACTTTCTAACTTTCTCCATTTCCATGACCATACCAGAAAAAACCTTTGTGTATCTAGAGTCAGTATTCCAGCACATCATTCCAGCGTAGAGCCTCCCCACAACATTCCAGCCCAGAGCCTCCCCACAACATTCCAGCGTAGAGACTCGTCACAACATTCCAGTCCAGAGCCTCGCCACAACATTCCAGCGTAGAGCCTCGTCACAACATTCCAGCGCAGAGCCTTGCCACAACATTCCAGCGTATAGCCTCGTCACAACATCCCAGCGTAGAGCCTCATCACAACATTCCAGAGCAGAGCCTCCCAACAACATTCCAGCGCAGAGCCTCCCAACAACATTCCAGCGCAGAGCCTCGCCACAACATTCCAGCGCAGAGCCTCGCCACAACATTCCAGCGCAGAGCCTCGCCACAACATTCCAGCGCAGAGCCTCGCCACAACATTCCAGCGCAGAGCCTCGTCACAACATTCCAGCGCAGAGCCTCGTCACAACATTCCAACGCAGAGTCTCGCCACAACATTCCAGCGCAGAGTCTCGCCACAACATGATAAACCAGACACTTGTCCAACATATGGGTATCTTTTTTCTGGAAACGTTTCCCCAGCCAGTGGCTTCTTCAGTCCAATGCTGAGACTGATGGAAAAATGAGGAGGAGGAGTCTGAGGTAACCAGTCCTTCAGCCTGAAGTCGATGTGGACTTGTGATTACTTTCATGTACACTGTGTGGCAATTTGTCCATCTATCGAAGAATATAGAGATAGACCGTACAGTAACCTATATGGGAAAATAAACACAAATGTAGCGAAATGTGCGAAGCGTAGTCGGTAAAGGATCACAATTGTGCATATTTTTTCATTGAATCGGTATTTCAATAACTTATGTGATATGTTAAGATATTAAATATATTAAACAGATATCCTAAATGTGCTTGAAACAGATAAGACATAATTTACAGATAAATATCCCCATCTACTTCTAATTTTTTGGGGAGGGGAAGGGGAGCTTAGTTCTTGGGCGTTTCTTGTATCCATATACTCTTGCGCTACCCTCCACAGAATGGATGCTGGGTGTACAGTAAACTAACCAAATCTCAGCGCTGCCGAACATTAGAGCAAAAAATCGTTCTGATACAACATCCATAAACAATAAATAGAAATATATCGACTCAGGCTTCTGGGACAGCATACCATTACTGATTTAAAGAACAGTATGCCACCACAGATTTAAAGAACAGTATGCCACCACAGATTTAAAGAACAGTATGCCACCACAGATTTAAAGAACAGTATGCCACCACAGATTTAAAGAACAGTATGCCACCACAGATTTAAAGAACAGTATGCCACCACAGATTTAAAGAACAGCGCACCATAACTGATTTAAAAGGCCGCATGCTCTCCCAAATGTAAGCTCAGCATACTGTCTCAAGTTTAAAAGGTGGCATACATCACATACACAAAAAGAAAGTATGCTCTTCCTATTACTGTACTGGAACCCTTCCTCACGCGGTATGTCTCCAGCACAGCAGTCTGGAAGGTTACATGCGAGTCTCCCTATCCTGGGGAAGCACCACTCACTGCTTCTCTTCACAATATTTACGTACGCTGTGCGTGCTGGGAATTTCTGAGGCAAAACTACTGGAAAATTGCACGTTTTATGGGATGTAAAGCGCGATGGCAGAGGAGGGGAAGGAAACGCGACCCCCCCTGATGATGTACGGGAGGGGGAGCAGTAGCCTCTGTTATGGTCAGAGTCAAGAAAGCTGTCTTTCATTCTTTGGAGATGCTGTGGAGGACAAATGACGTCTGGAAGATGGTATGAGAAATGTCTGTTGGGAAAGAGATACTTAAGAGAAATTACTTCTTGGGAGGGACGTTTGGAGACGGAACTTCTAGAGAGAGATGGTGGAAGAGATGTTGTGTACGGAAGTTAACTTGTAGAGAGAGAGAGAGAGGAGATAGGAAACATAAATGACCTCTTGGGAGAGATCTTTGGGTGCTGAAAATAATCTTCGGTGGGAAGGAAACCCTCAGCTCTCTTGGAAGACGTTATCTTGAGGACAGACACTGAGGGGGGAAACACCGTCTTTCACGACAGACAATCACCTAGAAACCTTACCATTTATTTGCTCTACTTACAAACTGCCAAGTGGAAATAAGTAGTACAGTGAACTTAAGTAACATAGTACTCGAGATATCACCCACTAGCAACTTGTCACTAGCAACTTGTCACTACCAACTTGTGCACCTCACCACAGGTCTGTGTACACCGCCTCTGTCACATGCTAACAATTATATATCTCATCATGTTCTACATGATTCTCACTTCCCCTTATTATACCTTAGAAAAATTAAATAAAAACCACACAGAAATATGACATACTTCATTACACATATAATATACAATAATAGAAATAAAAACCACAATAGGGAAAGAAATTCACTCACTAACAGCTAAACAAAATGGAAATTTATTTTAAAAAATAAGAAATTCAGAGAGGGGTTCTGAGTACTCTTGTGGAAAGAAACGACCAGAGGGAATATTTCAAAATATATTCTGTAAGATAAAACCAGACGTATTCGGCAATATTCATGATATACTAAGAACGACTTGGACCCCGGAGGCTACGGAATGGGTCGTGGGAGACGTCATATGTCGTAAATTCTGGCATTAGAGTCAAAAACGTACTAATGTGACATAAATTCTGTTGAATAAATGCTTTCCCTGATAGATGCTTTTGCTACCAGACAGGGAGAAAAATAGGAGTATATTAATGTATGTATGTACGTACGTATGTACGTATATACGTATGTATATATGTATGTCTGTAAATGTGTGTATGTGTGTATATATGTATGTATGTATGTATGTATGCATGTATGTATCTATGTATTCATGTATGTATGTATGTATATATGCTTGTATATATATATATATATATATATATATATATATATATATATATATATATATATATATATATATATATATATATATATGTGTGTGTGTGTGTGTGTGTGTGTGTGTGTGTGTGTGTGTGTGTGTGTGTATGTGTGTGTGTGTATGTGTGTGTGTGTGTGTGTGTGTGTGTATGTGTGTGAGTGTGTGTGTGTGTGTGTGTGTGTGTGTGTGTGTGTGTGTGTGTGTGTGTGTGTGTGTGTGTGTGTGTGTGTGTGTGTGAGTGTGCGTGCGTACTCACCCATTTGTACTTACCTGTTTGTGGTTGCAGGGGTCGATGCATAGCTCCTGGTCCCGCCTCTTCACTGATCGCTACTAGGTCCTCTCTCACCCTGCTCCATGAGCTTTATCATACCTCGTCTTAAAACTATGTATGGTTCCTGCCTCTACTACGTCACTAGCCAGACTATTGCACTTCCTGATAACTCTGTAACTTCCAATTGTGAACCCTTGTTGCTGTCTTCCATCTCTGGAACATAATGTCTCTGTCCACCTTGTCAATTCCTCGCAGTATTTTGTATGTCGCTATCATGTTTCCCCTGACCCTTCTGTCCTCCAATGTTGTCAGGCTGATTTCCCTTCTTCGTAGAACATTCCCCTTAGCTCTGGAACTAGTCTTGTTGCAAACCTTTGCACTTTCTCTAATTTCTTGACGTGCTTGACCAAGTGTGTGTGTGTGTGTGTCTGTGTCTGTGTGTGTCTATGTGTGTGTGTGTGTGTGTGTGTGTGTGTGTGTTTGTGTGTGTGCGTGCGTGTGTGTGTGTGTGTGCGTTATAAAAATCAAGAAATAGAGTTTAGATTTTCTGTTACTGTTATTGTTTTACGACTACACCTACCACTGTAACAACCTTTGTTATCCCCTCCCCTCCCCCTCCTCTCTCTCTCTCTCTCTCTCACTCTCTCTCTCTCTCTCTTTCTCTCTCTCTCCCTCCTCCTCTCCCTCCCTCCCTCCTACTCTCTCTCCCTCCCTCCCTCCCTCTCACACACTCGCCTCAGAATGGTCAGGAAGCGGAACGACCTGACAGCAACGAGGTAGAGGCAGAATCCAAATATAGTTTTAACAATAGGTATGACCAGAGTGATGCAGCCAGGAGAGTGAGACCCTGGTAGAACCCAGGGCCGAGGCGCAGCCACGAGCAGTGACTCGACTCTCGCAATCACCATGGGTGATTACACACACACACACACACACACACACAAACCTCTGTCTACTTAAGACAGAGGTTTGTGTGTCCTAACAATACTATGAGAGAAAATAATCCTAAAATACGTCTATATTTCTCTGGGATTCCGTCTTTCATTCTGTCAGAAGTTGGTCCTTCCTGTCTTTAAGTCTGTCCAACTTTGATTCTTTGCCCCTTTTCTTTATCTTTTATCCCGTTAATCTTTCTTTCTGAGAATGTTTGATTCACTCCTTGTCCGTAAGTAGCGGAAGATAAAATCGCTAAATATAGCAAAATTAATCTGTCGGTAAAATGTTTTAGTGTTGCGTTAAGCCCTGAGGTGCGAGCAGGTAGCGAGAAGGACAGGTTATACTGCAGTAGTACTTACAAGAACCAAGGAAATGCGGTATATTTACATATACTGTCTTTATTATTAACACATCGGCTGTCTCCCACCAAGGCAGGGTGGCCCGAAAAAGAAAAACTTTCATCATTCACTACATCACTGTCTTGCCAGTGGCGCGCTTACACTACAGTTATAAAACTGTGACATTAACACCCCTCCTTCAGAGTGCACATATATATATATATATATATATATATATATATATATATATATATATATATATATATATATATATATATATATATATATATATATATATATATATATATATATATATATATGCTCACACAGACGCAGCATGATTCTGAGAAGCAGGAAAAAAGTTTGGAATAATATTCAATATATAAAAGAGGAACTCGACTGTGTGGAGCATATTTCCTGGTGTAGTGGAGGCACGTGTTTATCTTGCTGTGTCAGCCAGGGAGACAGAGAGAGGAGAGAGGGAGAGAGAGGGAGAGAGGGAGAGAGAGAGGGAGAGAGGAAGAGAAAGAGAATATTAGAAAAAGTTGAAGGTAGATATGAGAGAAAAAGGCAGATTCATGAAAAGTACTTTAGGTGATGGTTGTGTTGGTAGTGGGAATGGTAGTGGTGGTGGTGGTGGTGGTGACGATGATAGTGATGCTAATGGTAGTGGGAGTGATGGTGGTCGTGATGGTTGTGGTGGTGGTAGTGGTAGTGGTGGTGGTACTGGGGTGGTAGTGGTGGTAGTACTGGAGTCGTAGTGGGGTTGGTACTGGGGTGGTAGTACTGGGGTCGTAGTGGGGTTGGTACTGGGGTGGTAGTACTGGGGTCGTAGTGGGGTGGGTACTGGGGTGGTAGTACTGGGGTCGTAGTGGGGTTGGTACTGGGGTGATAGTACTGGGGTCGTAGTGGGGTGCGTACTGGGGTGGTAGTGGTAGAGGTATTGGGATAACAGTGGTAATACCTTCACCCTACTTCCCACTAACACCCTCACCTTAATTCTTTCCTGCAAGTCCTGTGTATCCCTAGATACAGGCAGCCACGGGAGCCTCGGCCACGTATCACAAACTTCACTCCATATTATCCATCATTATACACCAGTTCAAGATCCAGAACAATGATAGAAGGAGGGACAGGAACATACTAAAGAAGGGGGAGAGGGATAGATGATGATGGTTGAGAGAGAGAGATGAACAGAGAGACAGAGACAGAGAGAAATAGAATGAGACAAACAGACTAACGATAAAATAAACGCTGCAGCTTTTCCCTTTTAAATTCACTCATCTTCATCACAAATACCTGAAAGGAAAACGAATACCACTGAAACTCTTCCATAATTAAAGACGAATTTTCAGCCATCTGAAATGTGTTCTTTTTTTTATTGAAAGATTTGAATAATAATTGTGAGAGAGACGAACCCATGGATGTTGCAATTATCATAATTATCTCTTTTATGTGTCAATATTGGTTAATTAGTTTCCATCGTCTGTATAAACTCTCTCTGTCTCTGTCTCTCAGTCTGTCTATCTGTCTGTCTGTCTGTCTCCCTCTCTCTCTCTCTCTCTCTCTCTCTCTCTCTCTCTCTCTCTCTCTCTCTTGTTCCTGGCTTCTTCTGCTTCCTCCTCCTCCTCTTCCTTTTCCCTCACACTTTCCATTATTCTATCCCCGAAAGTCCATTACCAACATCCATCACTGCCATCATCTATCTGCCCATCACTGCCATCATCTATCTACCCATCACTGCCATCCACCCATCACTACTAACACCCACACATCACTGCCAACATCCATCACAGTTAACATTTACCCATCACTGCTAATATTTGCATATCACTGCCAACAATCCACCCATCACTGCCAACACAGATGACGCGCCTATCTGGCTTTCGGCGGGCGGGTGGATCGACCCTTACACTCGCTGGGAACGCTGCATATCCCACACACGGGTTTAGCGCCTCGCCTGCAGCACAAGCCTCACTGACACACGTCGACTCCCGTGTAAAAATAAAAAAAACAGCAATCATCCTCTCGCAGCTGCAGACGTTAATCAGTGTAAAACGAGTCTCGTTGAGAGATTTCTCCCCGTCATCTCACTCTCGTGCGTCAGAGGTCGAGCGATCTTTGCAGGCACTGGGGTTGGCATTCAGGCTGGCACTGGGGTTGGCACTCAGGCTGGCACTGGCATTGGCACTCAGGTGAGAAGTCTGTCCCCTTAAGGGCACAATTTAGGGTTCGTTCCTTACTCGAAACCTCGCAATTCGGTGTTCTTAGAGAAAGGGAAATTTTCCATTTAAGATGGTTTTCTTTCTCTCTCTCTCTCTCTCTCTCTCTTTCTCTCTCTCTCTCTCTCTCTCTCTCTCTCTCTCTCTCTCTCTCTCTCTCTCTCTCTCTCTCTCTCTCTCTCTCTCTCTCTCTCTCTCTCTCTCTCTCTCTTTACACAGGGTTTTACAAGGTTAAGTTAAGGATTCCTAACTTTATTTACAAGTTAAGAGCTATTACCTACATCAGTTCCATACAAGTAGGGAACAGGATGAAGTTAGAGCCATCTGTGGGCCAGCTGTTTCATTTGATCAACTGACTTTATGTCGTTGACATCATAATGCTGTACGAATGTGTTCCAGATTCGAGTCATCATGGGAATAAATGATCTCAGATGAAGTGATATTCTGGAGAAGGGTACAGATAGAGTGAAGTTGCTGTTTGCTGCCCGTCTTGTGGTGTAGGAGCTCACTTGTCGCTGTCATCAGAGTGGTACTTTGGCAATATTGGCTTTGTACATAACAGTAAGGCCGCCCAAGTCCCTCCTGTGTTGAAGGCTCTGCTGAAGTGACATATCTTTCCAGGCTGGGTCCAGGCGAAAGATGAGTTGTCTTGCTCTGTTCTTTATTATGTTAAGAAGTCGCAGATGAAACGGAGGACAGGCAATCCAAGAACATGAGCATACTTGTGTCTTGTACAGAATCTTGCAACATTTACTGACGAACAGATGCGAGATACGTCGAAGTGCTGTAAGCTTCCTGGCCGCCTTGTTTGCAAAATTTACAAAATGATTCTTCATGGTCAGTTTGGATATCATCTTCGTCCCTGGGTAACAATACTCTCCCATTCACACTTACCACTGCTCCGGCATTACCATCATGGTGCCCAGAGACCATCATCATTTGTGTTTTCTCAAGAGAAAATGTTACGTGCCACCGCGTACCCCAGGCTGTAAGCTGGTGATTGATGTAACTTAGAGCAGTTGGCATTTCTTCTCTTGGATAAATAAATGTCAGAGTACAGTCGTCTGCATATGCATGGAATTCTGGGATGAGATGAAGGAGGCCATTGAAGTAGACATTCCATAAAAATGGCGCAAGCACACTTCCCTGTGGAACGCTTGCACCAGTAGGATGTCTTGCTGATTCTGTCTTGCCGAGAACCACTTTGAAGCTTTACCTTGAAGGTCATCACTGAGACGACACAGTATAGAGCCTGCAGTTCCCAGTGCTTGTATTTTTGTCAAGAGTCCTTGGTGCCATATTCGGTCGAAAGCACCAGCAATGTCTAGGGCTACTACATAGCTGACTTTGGATTCATCCAGTGTCTGGTGCCACTTATTGTCAAGGTTTAACAACAGATCAGCAGCAGAGTAACTTTTTCTGAAGCCACAAAGAAGCGAGGGTAGTCGAAAAACTCTGTCATCTGTCGTGAGATTATTGTCTCACGACAATAATCTCACGACCTAACCTAACCTAACCTAACCTAACGATTATTGTCTCAAATGGACTTCTCCCATTTGCCTACAGGCTTGCCTGTGCAGGTTCCTGTTGTAGGCAGTGGGATGCCTCTTATACGTTCTCCAAGCCTTGTACTTAGCAGTAGCAGCCTCTCTACAATGAAAGCCGAACCAAGGCTGAGCTGAAGGCTTCGTCACATACTGCCGGTGAGGAATGTGTTCTTGTTGGAGATTAAAGATGTGTTCAGTGAAGGTATTCACTTGGTTGTCGATATCATCTAGGAGAAGAGCATCCCAATCAGAGGTGGGGAGCTGAGAGCGAAGTGCTGGCCAGTTTCCTCTTTCCCACAGCCAGGTTGTACGTGTAGAGTCCTCACTTCGTTCTATTGGAATCTTCAGTTTCGTGAAAACACCCTTGTGATCAGATTATCCAACATAGCCGAGGGGTTGGCAAGTACTATACCTTCGATAGATCACTCAGTACTGGGTCGAGGGATGAGCCAGAGATGTGAATAGGGAAATCAACAAAGCTTCTCATGTCAAACACTACATGAAGGGCATCAAAGTCTCTCTGTATAGGATGTTTGTTGAGGTCACCATTAATTATAATATGCTGACATGTGCTTTGAAACAGAAGAAAGCCCACATTTTCCATCAGGAAGTTCATGGGGTCAGCATGTTGCCACTGAGGTCTGTACATTGCACATGCTAGTACAGATATACGAGTGTTTATGCATAGCTTGAAGAACATCCTTTCTAGGTGAGTAAGGATGGCAACATCAATGGGTTAGACATGTACACTTTTAGAGAATCACGCTGGAACGCCTCCTCCTTGCCCTTGCCTGTCTCTTCTCGTCCATGAGGTGTAGCCAGCAATTCTTAAAAAACCTTCCGGAGTCCTCTTGTCCAAAAATTACTCAACAACAGCGATCATGTCGAGACGTCGATTGTTCACGAAACTTTCCGTGAGCCCTTTTTACATTGATAATGAAGCCTCTAATGCTGGCCGACAGGATGCTAATAGGTTCTCTCTCTCTCTCTCTCTCTCTCTCTCTCTCTCTCTCTCTCTCTCTCTCTCTCTCTCTCTCTCTCTCTCTCTCTCTCTCTCTCTCTCTCTCTCTCTCTCTCTTTCTCTGTCTCTCTTCTCTCTCTCTCTCTCTCTCTCTCTCTCTCTCTCTCTCTCTCTCTCTCTCTCTCTCTCTCTCTCTCTCTCTCTCTCTCTCTCTCTCTCTTCCTCTGTCTCTCTCTGTCTGTCTCTCTCTCCCTCTCTGTCTCTCTCTCTCTCTCTCTTTGTCTCTCTCTCTCTCTCTCTCTTTTTCTCTCTCTCTCTTGCTATCTCAGTCTCTCTCTCTCTCTCTCTCTCCATTTCTGAAAATTATTAAATAACAAAGGCACCAAGATATGTGGAGAGACAGACACAGAGCTTCAACATGCTGTACACTTGCTGAAGTCACAGAGTTACGTATTTTAAAAACATTATTCTAAGACTCTCTTCCATGCAAATTAGATTTTTTTTCATGTAAATACTGGCTGAGTGCCTCAAGCGGCATATCTGTTTAGTCTCTTATGTTAATGAGGTCAGCGTCTCCCAGGGAGGCACACACACACACACACACACACACACACACACACACACACACACACACACACACACACACACACAAATACAGTCTCGCACGCAAATACAATCAGACACACAAATACACCTACACAATCTCTCACACACACAGAGGATTTAAATGATAAATCCTATCAAAAAAAGGCCTACTAGAGGGCAATGACATGGGTGAAGGAAGTGAGAGCGGGTAGAGTTAAATGGAAAGACATTACATAAGATCAAAGGTTTTAAGTGTGAAAGAGACAAGAGGTTATTGTTTAGGGGTAAAAAAAACGTTAAGAATTGGACGAGCGTAACAGGTGGGACCGGTGCAGTTTCTGGTACAGCATTTGTGACTGACAGAAGAGACAGAGTCCGATGTATTTACGTTCGCAGATGATGTAAAATTAGTGAGTTGCATAGAAACCTGCCCTTTGTGGCGAAAGGCCATAAAGGGCAGAATTCGTCAGGAAAGTGGCTATTGAAGCTGGGTACAGACTCAAAGGCTGTTAACCTCGATGAAGAAAAAGGATCTAGGGGTGACAACGGTATCGAACACATCGTCAGGGGCGCACGTCAGATACCCTTTGCAGCAAATTCACTTTTGGTTAGCCTAAGAATAGCATTGAGGAATCTCAACACAATCTCTCCTGACTATACAACGCAATCGAGGCTTTTCTTGGAGTATGCAGCACCAGTTTGAAACCCACACATGATCACACGTGTCGAGAAACTGGAGAAACGCAGCAGTTGATAATGAAGCTTGTTCTTGTTTCCTTAGTGTCTCGATAAGTTCAAACGTATCTTCCACCAAAGAGAAATGAAAGAAATAAACCTTGCGACATTAGAGCAACATACTCATCATATATTCCACCAGTCCTCGAATAAAGAACTATATTGTCGTACGACTTCGCTTACTCAACAGATTTCTTTAATCAAATATAGAACTGACTTATATACTGGAGACAACAGTAACCGTGAAGAGGACACACTCCATCAACCTCGGCCAAGGTGAAGATGAGACACGAGGGCATGTTACACTAGTACCAGAAGAGAGGCGCGGAAGCTGGAGATGGTATCACAGGAGTCGGGGCCCACTAAAGAAAAGAAGAACGCGAGAACTGAGAAGCACTGCAGCCGGCTTACTGACCCATGCTAGACAGGTCCACCTCAACTCCAACTCTTCTTCCTTACAACTAGAGGCTGGGGAATCAAGTTGTGGGAGATGTATTGTGTACCCAGATACCGTGGTGGAGCTCATGTGTCAGACACGTACAGTTATACTAATGGTATACAAGACATGACTGTGGCATAGCGTATGCATGTGGAATAGCATACACCAGCCAACACCACCACTGTGCCACGCCAGCACCACCCCTGTGCCACACCAGCACTACCACTGTGCCACACCAGCACCACCACTGTGCCACACTAGCACCACCACTGTGCCACACAAGCACCACCACTGTGCCACACCAGCACCACCCCTGTGAAACATCAGCACCACCACTGCACCACACCAGCACCACCACTGTGCCACATCAGCATCACCACTGCACCACACCAGCACCACCGCTGTGCCACACCAGCACCACCACTGTGCCACACCAGCACCACCCTTGTGCCACACCAGCACCACCACTGTGCCACACCAACAACACCACTGTGCCACACCAGCATCACCACTGTGCCACACTAGCACCACCACTGTGCCACACCAGCACCACCACTGTGCCACACCAGCATTACCACTGTGCCACACCAGCACCACCACTGTGCCACACCAGCACCACCACTGTGCCACACCAGCATCAGCACTGCGCCACACCAGCATCAGCACTGCGCCACACCAGCACCACCACTGTGCCACACCAGCACCACCACTATGCCACACCAGCACCACCACTGTGCCACACCAGCACCACCACTGTGCCACACCAGCACTACTACTGTGACACACCAGCACTACTACTGTGCCACACCAGCGCCACCGCTGTGCCACACCAGCACCACCACCGTGCCACACCAGCACCACCACTGTGCCACACCAGCACCACCACTGTGCCACGCCAGCATCACCACTGTGCCACAACAGCACCATCACTGTGCCACACCAGCACCACCACTGTGCCACACCAGCACCACCACTGTGCCACACCAGCATCACCACTGTGCCACACCAGCATCATCACTGTGCCACACCAGCACCACCACTGTGCCACACCAGCATCACCACTGTGCCACACCAGCACCATCACTGTCACACCAGCACCACCACCGTGCCACACCAGCACCACCACTGTGCCACACCAGCACCACCACCGTGCCACACCAGCACCACCACTGTGCCACACCAGCACCACCACTGTGCCACGCCAGCATCACCACTGTGCCACAACAGCACCATCACTGTTCCACACCAGCACCACCACTGTGCCACACCAGCACCACCACTGTGCCACACCAGCATCACCACTGTGCCACACCAGCATCATCACTGTGCCACACCAGCACCACCACTGTGCCACACCAGCATCACCACTGTGCCACACCAGCACCATCACTGTCACACCAGCACCACCACCGTGCCACACCAGCACCACCACTGTGCCACACCAGCACCACCAGTGTGCCACACCAGTACCACCACTGTGCCACACCAGCACCACCACTGTGCCACACCAGCACCACCACTGCACCACACCAGCACCACCACTGTGCCACACCAGCACCACCACTGTGCCACACCAGCACCACCACTGTGCCACACCAGCACCACCACTGTGCCACACCAGCACCACCACTGTGCCACACCAGCACCATCACTGTGCCACACCAGCACCACCACTGTGCCACACCACCACCACCACTGTGCCACACCAGCACCACCACTGTGCCACACCAGCATCACCACTGTGCCACACCAACACCACCACTGTGCCACACCAGCACCACCACTGTGCCACACCAGCACCACCACTGTGCCACACCAGCACCACCACTGTGCCACACCAGCACCACCACTGTGCCACACCAGCACCATCACTGTGCCACCCAAGCACCACCACTGTGCCACACCAGCACCACCACTGTGCCACACCAGCACCACCCCTGTGCCACACCAGCACCACCACTGTGCCACACCAGCATCACCACTGTGCCACACCAGCACCACCCCTGTGCCACACCAGCATCACCACTGTGCCACACCAGCACCACCACTGTGCCACAC
>NC_091304.1:16195124-16342624 GCF_038502225.1 Cherax quadricarinatus | reverse complement strand
GGTGTGTTCAATGGTATGTTCTACGGTGTGTTCCACGGTGTGCTTGCTACAAAATATCATTTCGCAATTCAAGGCTTTAGGGAGAGGCCTATAATGTCTCCTAGCTCACATATGTTTCTGAAGTCTTCTAGGAGGAATTCTGTGATGCAACACGTGCTCCATCATACCTGTTCTCGCTACGCAGGTCCATAATGACCTTTTTGATGACCTGGCAGAAATAGAGAGGGAGAGAGAGGCGAGAGGGGTCACCTTGCGGGACACCCTCACGAGAGTCAGTTTCGTGTTAATGTAGCAAGAGTGACAGTCTGGATAAAGGGCAGGAAATGTTCATGAACAACTCCGAGTACAACATCCCTTTTGAGCAAGCTAAAGGCATTTGCGAAGATCGATTTGTTCAGAAATGTCTGGCACGTCAGGTTAGCGTTGTATGCACGTGCTGAATGGCAGTTTGGCATCTGCCGCTCTACTCTTCCTGCTTCACGATTTTGTATACAAAGACTTTTTTATTTACTTTCTTATTTCTCGTATTTCCTCTGGGTTTTCATACACCACTGAGGGCATTTTCAGCATTTTAATTTTCTTCATCGACTATTTGTCAGCTCTTAAAAGCTATATTGTAGATGTCTTCAGATTTTCTTTCTGAGGGAAAGAGGGGAACGGAAGGAGGGTAGGATATCTTCAGATTTTTTTCCTGAGAGAAAGAGGGGAGCGGAAGCAGGAAAAGAGAGGAGGAAAGGCTATCAGAGCTCTGTGTCCAGGTTAAGTCACTCGGAACTCTCACCATTAACAATTATAAGCATCACTCTAAAATAGAGATAGAAATTTAACACTCGCTAAACCTTTCTAACATGAATAAAACTCTTGACACACATACAGTGACGCCAAGTTAAAATAACCAACACCAGTTAAAAAATAAATATTAAATTTTTTATTTCTTCTGAAAGTGGCTTGGTGACTAAAAAAATACGTCAACAGCTGCACGTCAACAGCTGCACGTCAACAGCTGCACGTCAACAGCTGCACGTCAACAGCTGCACGTCACCAGCTGCACGTAACCAGCTGCTCCTCACCAGCTGCTCCTCACCAGCTGCTCCTCACAAGCTGAACTCCCACTCGTTCTGACCTCCACCTCTTAAACACTACCGTCCCACTCACCCACCACTCCAGTATTCACTTCCCACCCAGTGCACGTTCTGGCTCCCCCTCAGCTGTGATCAATTTACACACGACAGAGAAAGCAAAAAATCAAGAAACAATTCTCTATCTCCTCCTCTGGAGTCTAAACATCCCAGCCACGTGTGATCTCTCCCTCTGACCCGGAATTAATTGACAAAGCGATAGATGGACATTTGCATGTCAACTCATCTTTTATTCCATTTCATTCTTCTTCTTTTATATATTCTCCCTTTCTACATTATTATTCTTTTCAAATTTGCACACGGAAAATAATATGAGCATTTTTCTCGAACGTGTTTTTTTTTTCCCTTCACTCGTTCTTTTTTTTATCCCTGAGCATACCCCCCTCCCCCCCGGAGCATTCTGGCCCGAAATGCTCCTCATGCTAGTGTCTTTCTTTTGTCCTTAACAGTATTTTATTACACGTAAATTACATTTTCTATGTTATAGAAAGAAATAAAGTTTGCTTGTTTCTCTCTGTGTTGTCCTCACCTCATTCTCCTCCGCTGAAATTTTATCTAATGGAGAAAGAATATACTTGATGTTTAAGCCAGAAATTGAACTCTTGGAGCGCGGACTTTGAGAGACAGACACTAACACACACACACACACACACACACACACACACACACACACACACACACACACACACGGCCAGGAGCTGTGATTCGATGCCTGTAACCACAAATAGGTCAGTAAAAATAGGTGAGTACACACACACACACGGGGCCAGGAGCTGTTATTCTACCCCTGCAACTACAACAAGTTGAGTACACACACACACACACACACACACACACACACACACACACACACACACACACACACACACACACACACACACACACACACACACACACACACACACACACACACACACACACACACACACACACACACACACACACACACACGTCACTCAGACACACACGTCACTCAGACACTCAAAGACACAAACATAAGACAGACAGGGTGACACACAGACAGTAAGTCAAAGAGGAAAGTACAGACCAGAACAGACAGGACAACATACAGACAGCCAAACAAGGAGAAACAGGCAAAAAAAACAAACAGGACAGCACACAGACCCACAAGGAGACAGGCAAAAACAAACAGAATAGCAAGCAACAAACAGTAAGACAAACAGGGAGACACAGGAAGACGGTCAATAAAGCAGAAAAAAGAGAGATGCGTAGAACGTAAACAAGCAAACAAATAAGAAAGAGATAGAAGAAAACACTAACGTTCCTTGGAATTATTATCTATCATCCACTTCACTTGAGTTATTATCTATCATCCACATCACTTGAGTTATTATCTGTCATCCACGTCAACTGAGTTATTATCTATCATCCACATCACTTGAGTTATTATCTATCATCCACATCACTTGAGTTATTATCTATCATCCACATCACTTGAGTTATTATCTAACATCCACATCACTTGAGTTATTATCTATCATCCACATCACTTGAGTTATTATCTATCATCCACATCACTTGAGTTATTATCTATCATCCACATCACTTGAGTTATTATCTATCATCCACATCACTTGAGTTATTATCTATCATCCACATCACTTGAATTATTATCTATCATCGACGTCACTTGAGTTATTAACTATCATCCACATCACTTGAGTTATTATCTATCATCCACATCACTTGAATTATTATCTATCATCGACGTCACTTGAGTTATTAACTATCATCCACATCACTTGAGTTATTATCTATCATCCACATCACTTGAGTTATTATCTATCATCCACATCACTTGAGTTATTATCTATCATCCACATCACTTGAGTTATTATCTATCATCCACGTCACTTGAATTATTATCTATCATCCACATCACTTGAGTTATTATCTATCATCCACATCACTTGAATTATTATCTATCATCCACATCACTTGAGTTATTATCTATCATCCACGTCACTTGAGTTATTATCTATCATCCACATCACTTGAGTTATTATCTATCATCCACATCACTTGAGTTATTATCTATCATCCACTTCACTTGAGTTATTATCTATCATCCACATCACTTGAGTTATTATCTATCATCAACGTTCTTCGTTGACATCTTTTATACAATAATATACAACAAATTATAATTATTATTACTATTGTGATTATTACAACTGCTTTGTGAGCGCTAACTTCCGGTGAGACTCAGACACCGTCATTATGTGTCTAGAAACAGAGAAAAATGTTATTGATATTATGATTATATTATTATTATTGCTATCATTATTGTTATTGTTAATAATAATATTATTATTATTGTTGTTGTTGTTGTTGTTACTGTTATTATTATTAGTAATAATAATAGTAATATTATTATCTTTTTTTATTTATTATCACACTGGCCGATTCCCACCAAGGCAGAGTGGCCCGAAAAAGAAAAACTTTCACCATCATTCACTCCATCACTGTCTTGCCAGAAGGGTGCTTTACACTACAGTTTTTAAACTGCAACATTAACACCCCTCCTTCAGAGTGCAGGCACTGTACTTCCCATCTCCAGGACTCAAGTCCGGCCTGCCGGTTTCCCTGAACCCCTTCATAAATGTTACTTTGCTCACACTCCAACAGCACGTCAAGTATTAAAAACCATTTGTCTCCATTCACTCCTATCAAACACGCTCACGCATGCCTGCTGGAAGTCCAAGCCCCTCGCACACAAAACCTCCTTTACCCCCTCTCTCCAACCTTTCCTAGGCCGACCCCTACCCCGCCTTCCTTCCACTACAGACTGATACACTCTTGAAATCACTCTCTTTCACTCCATTCTCTCTACATGTCCGAACCACCTCAACAACCCTTCCTCAGCCCTCTGGACAACAGTTTTGGTAATCCCGCACCTCCTCCAAACTTCCAAACTACGAATTCTCTGCATGATATTCACACCACACATTGCCCTCAGACATGACATCTCCACTGCCTCCAGCCTTCTCCTCGCTGCAACATTCATCACCCATGCTTCACACCCATATAAGAGCGTTGGTAAAACTATACTCTCATACATTCCCCTCTTTGCCTCCATGGACAAAGTTCTTTATCTCCACAGACTCCTAAGTGCACCACTCACCCTTTTCCCCTCATCAATTCTATGATTCACCTCATCTTTCATAGATCCATCCGCTGACACGTCCACTACCAAATATCTGAATACGTTCACCTCCTCCATACTCTCTCCCTCCAATCTGATATCCAATCTTTCATCACCTAATCTTTTTGTTATCCTCTTTCCTGTATTCACTTTTAATTTTCTTCTTTTGCACACCCTACCAAATTCATCCACCAATCTCTGCAACTTCTCTTATTATTATTATTATTATTATTATTATTATTATTATTATTATTATTATTATTATTATTATTATTATTATTATTGCTATTATTATTGCTGTTATAATAATTATTATTATTATTATTATTATTATTATTATTATTATTATTATTATTATTATTATTATTATTAACCTCTCTCTCTCTCTCTCTCTCTCTCTCTCTCTCACTCTCTCTCTCTCTCTCTCTCTCTCTCTCTCTCTCTCTCTCTCTCTCTCTCTCTCTCTCTCTCTCTCTGACCTTGAATTTCAGAAAATATGTATTAAGAAAACCTGAATATTTCCTGTTCTCAGAAGGTAGCTGACCAAGTTGCTTATTAAATTCTTCTCGTTCTTGTAGCCCTTCATCTACGTGCAGGTACGCCACGTGTAGGCCCGCCACGTGCAGGTACGCCACGTGTAGGCCCGCCACATGCAGATACGCCACCTGTAGGCCCGCCACGTGCAGGTACGCCACGTGTAGACCCGCCACGTGCAGGTACGCCACGTGTAGGCCCGCCACGTGCAGGTACGCCACGTGTAGGCCCGCCACGTGCAGGTGCGCCCCGTGTAGGCACGCCACGTGCAAGTATGCCACGCGTAAATACTCCACGTGCAGGTACAACATATGTAGGTACGCCAAGTGCAGGTACGCCGTGTGCAGGTATGCTATGTGCAGGTACGTCACGTGCAGGTACGCCAAGTGTAGGCACGCCACATGCTGACATGCTAAGTAAACCAACATCAGGTACACTAACACCAGGTACACTAACACCAGGTACACCAACATCAGGTACACTAACACCAGGTACACTAACATCAGGTACACTAACACCAGGTACACTAACACCAGGTACACCAACATCAGGTACAATAACATCAGGTACACCAACATCAGGTACACTAACATCAGGTACACTAACATCAGGTACACTAACACAAGGTACAATAACATCAGGTACACCAACATCAGGTACACTAACATCAGGTACACTAACATCAGGTACACTAACGCCAGGTACACTAACATCAGGTACACTAACACCAGGTACACTAACATCAGGTACACTAACATCAGGTACACTAACACCAGGTACACTAACACCAGGTACACTAACACCAGGTACACTAACATCAGGTACACTAACACCAGGTACACTAACACCAGGTACACTAACACCAGGTACACTAACATAAGGTACACTAACACCAGGTACACTAACATCCAGGGACACACCAGGTACACTAACATCAGGTACACTAACACCAGGTACACTAACATCAGGTACACTAACATCGGGTACACTAACATCAGGTACACTAACACCAGGTACACTAACACCAGGTACACTAACACCAGGTACACTAACATCAGGTACACTAACACCAGGTACACTAACACCAGGTACACTAACACCAGGTACACTAACATCAGGTACACTAACACCAGGTACACTAACACCAGGTACACTAACACCAGGTACACTAACATCAGGTACACTAACACCAGGTACACTAACACCAGGTACACTAACATCAGGTACACTAACACCAGGTACACTAACACCAGGTACACTAACACCAGGTACACTAACACCAGGTACACTAACACCAGGTACATTAACACCAGGTACACTAACACCAGGTACGCTAACACCATGTACATTAACATCAGGTACACTAACACCAGGTACACTAACACCAGGTACACTAACATCAGGTACACTAATATCAGGTACACTAACACCAGGTACACTAACATCAGGTACACTAACACCAGGTACACTAACACCAGGTACACTAACATCAGGTACACTAATATCAGGTACACTAACATCAGGTACACTAACATCAAGTACACTAACACCAGGTACACTAACACCAGGTACACTAACATCAGGTAAACTAACACCAGGTACACTAATATCAGGTACACTAACATCAGGTACATTAACACCAGGTACACTAACACCAGGTACACTAATACCAGGTACACTAACACCAGGTACACTAACATCAGGTACACTAACACCAGGTGCACTAACACCAGGTACACTAACATCAGGTACACTAATATCAGGTACACTAACACCAGGTACACTAACATCAGGTACACTAACACCAGGTACACTAACACCAGGTACACTAACATCAGGTACACTAATATCAGGTACACTAACATCAGGTACACTAACACCAGGTACACTAACATCAGGTACACTAACACCAGGTACACTAATATGAGGTACACTAACATCAGGTACACTAACATCAGGTACACTCATACCAGGTACACTAATATCAGGTACACTAACATCAGGTACACTAACACCAGGAACACTAACACCAGGTACACTAACATGAGGTACACTAATATCAGGTACACTAACATCAGGTACACTAACATCAGGTACACTAACATCAGGTACACTAACACCAGGTACACTAACATAAGGTACACTAACATCAGGTACACTAACATCAGGTACACTAATACCAGGTACACTAACATCAGGTACACTAACACCAGGTACACTAACACCAGGTACACTAACATCAGGTACACTAATATCAGGTACACTAATATCAGGTACACTAATATCAGGTACACTAATATCAGGTACACTAACACCAGGTACACTAACATCAGGTACACTAATATCAGGTACACTAATATCAGGTACACTAATATCAGGTACACTAATATCAGGTACACTAACATCAGGTACACTAACACCAGGTACACTAACACCAGGTACACTAACATCAGGTACACTAAAACCAGATACACTAATATCAATTACACTAACATCAGGTACACTAACTCCAGGTACACTAACATCAGGTACACTAACACCACGTACACTAACACCAGGTACACTAACATCAGGTACACTAACTCCAGGTACACTAATATCAATTACACTAACATCAGGTACACTAACATCAGGTACACTAACACCAGGTACACTAACATCAGGTACACTAACTCCAGGTACACTAACACCAGGTACACTAACACCAGGTACACTAACACCAGGTACACTAACATCAGGTACACTAACATCAGGTACACTAACACCAGGTACACTAACACCAGGTACACTAACATCAGGTACACTAACATCAGGTACACTAACACCAGGTACACTAACACCAGGTACACTAACATCAGGTACACTAACACCAGGTACACTAATATCAATTACACTAACATCAGGTACACTAACATCAGGTACACTAACACCAGGTACACTAACACCAGGTACACTAACATCAGGTACACTAATATCAGGTACACTAACACCAGGTACACTAACATCAGGTACACTAACACCAGGTACACTAACACCAGGTACACTAACACCAGGTATACTAACATCAGGTACACTAACACCAGGTACACTAATATCAGGTACACTACCATCAGGTACACTAACATCAGGTACACTAACACCAGGTACACTAACACTAGGTACACTAACACCAAGTACACTAACACCAGGTACACTAACACCAGGTACACTAATATCAGGTACACTAACACCAGGTACACTAACATCAGGTACATCAACATCAGGTACACTAATATCAGGTACACTAACATCAGGTACACTAACACCAGGTACATTAACATCAGGTACACTAACACCAGGTACACTAACACCAGTTACACTAACATCATGTACACTAACATCAGGTACACTAACACCATGTACACTAACACCAGGTACACTAACATCAGGTACACTAACACCAGGTACACTAACACCAGGTACACTAACATCAGGTACACTAACATCAGGTACACTAACACCAGGTACACTAACACCAGGTACACTAACATCAGGTACACTAACACCAGGTACACTAACACCAGGTACACTAACATCAGGTACACTAACATCAGGTACACTAACACCAGGTACACTAACACCAGGTACACTAACATCAGGTACACTAACACCAGGTACACTAATATCAATTACACTAACATCAGGTACACTAACATCAGGTACACTAACACCAGGTACACTAACACCAGGTACACTAACATCAGGTACACTAATATCAGGTACACTAACACCAGGTACACTAACATCAGGTACACTAACACCAGGTACACTAACACCAGGTACACTAACACCAGGTATACTAACATCAGGTACACTAACACCAGGTACACTAATATCAGGTACACTACCATCAGGTACACTAACATCAGGTACACTAACACCAGGTACACTAACACTAGGTTCACTAACACCAGGTACACTAACACCAGGTACACTAACACCAGGTACACTAATATCAGGTACACTAACACCAGGTACACTAACATCAGGTACATCAACATCAGGTACACTAATATCAGGTACACTAACATCAGGTACACTAACACCAGGTACATTAACATCAGGTACACTAACACCATGTACACTAACACCAGGTACACTAACATCAGGTACACTAACATCAGGTACACTAACACCATGTACACTAACACCAGGTACACTAACATCAGGTACACTAACACCAGGTACACTAACACCAGGTACACTAACACCAGGTACACTAACATCAGGTACACTTACATCTCTTACACTAACACCAGGTACACTAACACCAGGTACAATAACACCATGTACACTAACACCAGGTACACTAACATCAGGTACATTAACATCAGGTACACTAACACCAGGTACACTAACACCAGGTACACTAACACCAGGTACACTAACACCAGGTACACTAACACCAGGTACACTAACATCAGGTACACTAACATCAGGTACACTAACATCAGGTACACTAACATCAGGTACACTAACACCAGGTACACTAACACCTGGTGCACTAACACCAGGTACACTAACACCAGGTACATTAACATCAGGTACACTAACACCAGGTACACTAACACCAGGTACACTAACATCAGGTACACCAACATCAGGTACACTAATATCAGGTACACTAACATCAGGTACACTAACACCAGGTACATTAACATCAGGTACACTAACACCAGGTACACTAACACCAGGTACACTAACATCAGGTACACTAACATCAGGTACACTAACACCATGTACACTAACACCAGGTACACTAACATCAGGTACACTAACACCAGGTACACTAACACCAGGTACACTAACACCAGGTACACTAACATCAGGTACACTTACATCTCTTACACTAACACCAGGTACACTAACATCAGGTACACTAACACCATGTACACTAACACCAGGTACACTAACATCAGGTACACTAACACCAGGTACAATAACACCAGGTACACTAACACCAGGTACACTAACACCAGGTGCACCAACATCAGGTACACTAACATCAGGTACACTAACACCAGGTACACTAACATCAGGTTCACTAACATCAGGTGCACTAACATCAGGTACACTAACACCAGGTACATTAACATCAGGTACACTAACACCAGGTACACTAACACCAGGTACACTAACACCAGGTACACCGACATCAGGTACACCAACATCAGGTACACTAACACCAGGTACACTAACACCAGGTACACCGACATCAGGTACACCAACATCAGGTACACTAACACCAGGTACACTAACACCAGGTACACTAACATCAGGTACACTAACACCAGGTACACTAACACCAGGTACACTAACACCAGGTACACTAGCATCAGGTACACTAACACCAGGTACACTAACACCAGGTACACCAACATCAGATACACTAACATCAGGTACACTAACACCAGGTACACTAACACCAGGTACACTAACACCAGGTACACTAACACCAGGTACACTAACACCAGGTACACTAACACCAGGTACACTCACACCAGGTACACTAACACCAGGTACACTAACACCAGGTACACTAACACCAGGTACACTACCCTGGTGGCAGTGTCAGTGAGTCTCGCCCTGGTGATTAACTAACCAAATTACTGACCAATTTGCGGGCCAGTTCGGGCGTGACGCCCTGAACGCAAATTAAGCGTCCTCTCTTGCTTAAGTGGCAAGCACCTGACTAGCGCAAATTAGATGGACAACGTCAAACGCGCTCAACCTGACGTATCAAATGCCTCTAAGAGAAAAATTGTCTACATATGCAGTATCGAATACCCTTAAATCGTCGTCTCGAAAGACCTTAAACTGGAACGTGGAAAAAAAATCAAAGTCAAACACGTCGATGAACAGTGAGACGCCCCTGAAATAACTTCACTGGAATCCATTTTACTAAACGATTGTTTTCCAGAGACGTAATTGCCTACTCACATTACCTTGCCGCACGTACAGTCATCCAAGTTAAACACCTGGAATTCTTCCGTCAACTCAATACCTCCTTCCTGGAAACGTGGCCGAACCAAAAAAGAAATTCGTTTCTTACATAATTTACAGAGGACACTGGAGACTGCTGGAACGATGACATGGATGATAAAGGGTTGAAAAAAGTTGGGAAGGTTCAATTAGCCAGTTCAACAGTCAGGTTTCTACTACGTTTAAGTGAATTTGGGGTTCATGAAAGACATGAACGAGGGGAAATAAATGCATTTAAAATGCATTTACACACACACACACAAACATGGATACCTACGTACAAACACACATGTTTACAGGGAGACACTTAGGTGCAAAGCTCTTCGTCTTGAGAGATTTTATGTCAAGTGTTTCTTTATCATTTAAACCAAACTCGAGAAGAATAAAATTATATTTTAATTATCTTCTTGATGGATCTTACTGCACACACACACATACACACACACACACACACACACACACACACACACACACACACACACACACACACACACACACACACACACACACACACACACACACACACAGGAAAACCAGTACAAGAAATGATGGACTATGTAGCAACAAAATGCAAGGAGGCAGAGGAGAGGTTTGTTCCCAAGGGAAACAGAAATAATGGGAAGAACAGAACGAGTCCTTGGTTCACCCAAAGGTGTAGGGAGGCAAAAACTAGGTGTACTAGAGAATGGAAAAGGTACAGAAGACAGAGAACTCAGGAAAATAAAGAAATCAGCCGAAGAGCCAGAAACGAATATGCACAGATAAGAAGGGAGGCTCAGAGACAATATGAAAATGACATAGCATCAAAAGTAAAGACTGACCCGAAGCTGTTGTACAGCCACATCAGGAGGAAAACAACAGTCAAGGACCAGGTAATCAGACTGAGGAAGGGTGATGGGGAATTCACAAGAAACGACCGAGAGGTATGTCAGGAGCTCAACACAAGATTTAAAGAGGTATTTACAGTGGAAACCAGTAGGACTCCAAGAAATCAGAACAGGGGGGCACACCAGCAACTGCTGGATGAGGTACATATAACCAAGGAGGAGGTGAAGAAGCTGCTATGCGAACTTGACACCTCAAAGGCGGTGGGACCAGACAACATCTCTCCATGGGTCCTTAAAGAGGGAGCAGATATATTGTGTGAGCCATTAACAAAGATCTTCAACACATCATTTGAAACTGGGCAACTCCCTGAGGTATGGAAAATGGCAAATGTAGTCCCAATTTTTAAAAAGGGAGACAGACATGAGGCACTAAACTACAGACCTGTATCACTAACGTGTATAGTATGCAATGTCATGGAGAAGATCATCAGGAGGAGAGTGGTGGGGCACCTGGAAAGAAACAAGTGTATAATTGACAACCAGCACGGTTTCAGGGAAGGAAAATCCTGTGTCACAAACCTACTAGAGTTTTATGACAAGGTGACAGAAGTAAGACAAGAGAGAGAGGGGTGGATCGACTGCGTATTTTTGGACTGCAAGAAGGCCTTCGACACAGTTCCTCACAAGAGGTTACTGCAAAAGCTAGAGGACCAGGCACACATAACAGGAAAGGCACTGCAATGGATCAGAGAATACCTGACAGGGAGGCAACCACGAGTCATGGTACGCGACGAGGTGTCAGAGTGGGCGCCTGTGACAAGCGGGGTTCCACAGGGGTCAGTCCTAGGACCTGTGCTGTTCTTGGTATACGTGAACGACATAACGGAAGGGATAGACTCAGAAGTGTCCTTGTTTGCAGACGATGTGAAGTTAATGAGAAGAATCGAATCGGACGAGGATCAGGCAGGACTACAAAGAGACCTGGACAGGCTACAAGCCTGGTCCAGCAACTGGCTCCTTGAATTTAACCCTGCCAAATGCAAAGTCATGAAGATTGGGGAAGGGCAAAGAAGACCGCAGACACAATATAGTTTAGATGGCCAAAGACTGCAAACCTCACTCAAGGAAAAAGATCTTGGGGTGAGTATAACACCGAGCATATCTCCTGAGGCGCACATCAATCAGATAACTGCTGCAGCATACGGGCGCCTGGCAAACCTACGGATAGCGTTCCGATACCTCAGTAAGGATTCGTTTAAGACTCTGTACACCATCTACGTCAGGCTCATACTGGAGTATGCAGCACCAGTTTGGAATCCACACCTAGTCAAGCACGTCAAGAAATTAGAGAAAGTGCAAAGGTTTGCAACAAGACTAGTCCCAAAGCTACGGGGATTGTCCTATGAAGAAAGGTTGAGGGAAATCGGCCTGACGACACTGGAGGCCAGGAGGGTCAGGGGAGACATGATAACGACATATAAAATACTGCGCGGAATAGACGAGGTGGACAAAGACGGGATGTTCAAGAGATGGGACACAGACACAAGAGGTCACAATTGGAAGTTGAAGACTCAGATGAATCAAAGGGATGTTAGGAAGTATTTCTTCAGTCATAGAGTAGTCAGGCCATGGAATAGCCTAGAAAGTGACGTAGTGGAGGCGGGAACCATACATAGTTTTAAGGCGAGGTATGATAGAGCTCATGGGGCAGGGAGAGAGAGGACCTAGTAGCAATCAGCGAAGAGGCGGGGCCAGGAGCTGTGACTCGACCCCTGCAACCACAAATAGGTGAGTACAAATAGGCGAGTACACACACACACACAAAATGACTGAAGATACTGTATCTACAGAGAGAAAGAGAGACAGACACACAGACAGACAGAGAGACAGACAGACAGACTGACAGACAGACAGAAAAACAAAGAGAAAAAGAGAGACAGACAGACGGACAGACAGTAAGAGAGAGAGAGAGAGGGAGATAAAGGAAATCACATTACTCAATATGTGTCACAGCTAAAAAAAAAAAAAGCAGATTTTTGTCTATAGCCGCAAAAAAAAAAATTACGATTTTTCTTTGATGAGAATTAATGGAAATTACTGAGGTGAAGGTGACTCTCTGAATGGTCAGTAAAGGTGAAGGTGACTCTCTGAATGGTCAGTAAAGGTGAAGGTGACTCTGAATGGTCAGTCAAGGTGAAGGTGACTCTCTGAATGGTCAGTAAAGGTGAAGGTGACTCTCTGAATGGTCAGTCAAGGTGAAGGTGACTCTCTGAATGGTCAGTCAGGGTGAAGGTGACTCTCTGAATGGTCAGTCAAGGTGAAGGTGACTCTCTGAATGGTCAGTCAAGGTGAAGGTGACTCTCTGAATGGTCAGTAAAGGTGAAGGTGACTCTCTGAATGGTCAGTCAAGGTGACGGTGACTCTCTGAATGGTCAGTCAGGGTGAAGGTGACTCTCTGAATGGTCAGTCAGGGTGAAGGTGACTCTCTGAATGGTCAGTCAAGGTGAAGGTGACTCTCTGAATGGTCAGTCAGGGTGAAGGTAACTGTCTGAATGGTCAGTAAATGTGAAGGTGACTCTCTGAATGGTCAGTCAAGGTGAAGGTGACTCTCTGAATGGTCAGTCAAGGTGAAGGTGACTCTCTGAATGGTCAGTCAAGGTGAAGGTGACTCTCTGAATGGTCAGTCAAGGTGAAGGTGACTCTCTGAATGGTCAGTAAAGGTGAAGGTGACTCTCTGAATGGTCAGTCAGGGTGAAGGTGACTCTCTGAATGGTCAGTCAGGGTGAAGGTGACTCTCTGAATGGTCAGTCAAGGTGAAGGTGACTCTCTGAATGGTCAGTCAAGGTGAAGGTGACTCTCTGAATGGTCAGTCAAGGTGAAGGTGACTCTCTGAATGGTCAGTCAAGGTGAAGGTGACTCTCTGAATGGTCAGTCAAGGTGAAGGTGACTCTCTGAATGGTCAGTCAGGGTGAAGGTGACTCTCTGAATGGTCAGTCAAGGTGAAGGTGACTCTCTGAATGGTCAGTCAAGGTGAAGGTGACTCTCTGAATGGTCAGTCAAGGTGAAGGTGACTCTCTGAATGGTCAGTCAAGGTGAAGGTGACTCTCTGAATGGTCAGTCAGGGTGAAGGTGACTCTCTGAATGGTCAGTCAAGGTGAAGGTGACTCTCTGAATGGTCAGTCAAGGTGAAGGTGACTCTCTGAATGGTCAGTCAAGGTGAAGGTGACTCTCTGAATGATCAGTCAAGGTGAAGGTGACTCTCTGAATGGTCAGTCAAGGTGAAGGTGACTCTCTGAATGGTCAGTCAAGGTGAAGGTGACTCTCTGAATGGTCAGTCAAGGTGAAGGTGACTCTCTGAATGGTCAGTCAAGGTGAAGGTGACTCTCTGAATGGTCAGTCAAGGTGAAGGTGACTCTCTGAATGATCAGTCAAGGTGAAGGTGACTCTCTGAATGGTCAGTCAAGGTGAAGGTGACTCTCTGAATGGTCAGTCAAGGTGAAGGTGACTCTCTGAATGGTCAGTCAGGGTGAAGGTGACTCACTGAGCGCTAAACCAGTATGAATAACTCAGCACAAAACCTGCTCGAGGCTCAAACCTCCATTTCCTGATCACCAGAAAGAAATATTGACAGCCACATTCACAGTGAGGCGCTAAACCCATGAGAGCTATACAGGGCCTGGGAGAAGGGGAGGCATTGAAATTTGATCCTAGGAAGGAGACGATGACTCCGATTTCCTTGGATCAAGAGCCCTACAGCAACATCAACATTCCAGAGGTGTGCCTGCTCAAGGAACTCAGTCGAGAACTTTTAAGAACGGTGGATCGAACCTCAACCTACAACAGTCAAACTTGCATCCATATGTGTGAATGTACACTCACATGCATACATACACTCAAAAATGTGTACATACACTCATGAAAACATATATACATACATATTTACATATACATATAGTATGTGCGATATAGTCTGGAAAAATATTTTCTCAGAGGTTCTATATATATCACATTGATCAGTGTGTTCACACACACACACACACACACACACACACACACACACACACACACACACATACACACACACACACACACACACACACACACACACACACACACACACACATATACCCACACACATACACAAACACACACACACACACACACACACACACACACACACACACACACACACACACACCACACACACACACACACACACACTACACATACATACACACACACATACACACACATACACACACACACACACACACACACACACACACACACACACACACACACACACACACACACACACACACACACACACACACACACACACTGTAAGTACGTGCCGGTCAAGTCCCAGGACGTTGGGGGTCAGGTCACAAGACAGCCAAGGACCACTGAGACTACATTACAACGCACAAGCCACCTACCTTTCAGTACATAATAAACCCACACATAATTCCACACAAAATTACACACACACACACACACACACACACACACACACACACCTTCAAGGCAGAATCGACTCGGAACAGGATCCTGCAGGAGAAAGCATGATTAAGGGACATGCCGGCATACAAGAAGGTGTATCTCGACCGCGACAGAACACAAGCAGAAAGGCAGAAACAGAGAGAGATGGTACAAAGGGGAAAGGAGGAAAGAGAGGGGATGGAGAAGACAGACAGGAGATCCCAGACACAGGAAGATCAAATACAGCCTCCCTCACAACTTCCTATAGAAGCTTCCCAACCAGGTCAACCCCAGTGCAACCAAACACTCTAAACCAAAACACCCATGCCACATTCAATGCCCCCACCCACTGCATTACAAACTCCACCCCCACAGCAACCACCCATAGTTCCTTATCAGGTCTCCCACTTCCCCAACCCCAATACACCTCCCAGACCACAATCTTAGAAAAGAAGTTGAAGGTGTGGTATACAAATGCAGATGGAATAACAAATAAGTATGAGGAGTGGCACGAAAGAATCAAGGAGACATCCCCAGACATAATAGCACTCACAGAAACAAAACTTTGTCAATGGTCCAAGTCGGACCGAAACGTCATCGTAAGCTTCTCTCTTTTATGTGCGGGTTATTTGTGTATCGTTCCAGTCACGGTATTGTGCCTTTTTGTTATTTACAGAAACAAAGCTCACCAGAATAATAACAGATTCAATCTTTCCATCCGGATATCAAATCCTCAGGAAAGACAGAGGGAGGAGAGGGGGAGGAGGAGTTGCACTGCTCATTAAAAACCAGTGGAGGTTTGAGAAAATGGAAGGAATGGATGGCACGGGCGAAAGGGACTACTTAGTAGGAACAATCCAGTCTGAGGGACGTAAGGTGATAATTGCAGTAATGTACAACCCACCACAGAACTGCAGGAGGCCAAGAGAAGAATACGATGAGAGCAACAGAGCAATGGTCGACACACTAGCCGAGGTGGCCAGGAGAGCACACATGGGGGGAGCAAAGTTACTAGTTATGGGTGATTTCAATCACAAGGAGATTGACTGGGAAAACCTGGAGTCCGATGGGGGTCCCGAAACATGGAGAGTCAAGATGATGGATGTGGTACTGGAAAACCTCATGCATCAACATGTTAGAGACACTACCAGAGAGAGAGGAGAGGATGAACCAGTAAGACTGGACCTTGTATTCACCTTGAGTAGTTCTGACATCGAGAATATCGTGTATGAAAGGCCCCTGGGAGCTAGTGATCATGTGGTTCTGTGCTTTGACTACTTAGTTGAGCTTCAAGTGGAGAGAGCAGCAGGAATAGGGTGGGAAAAAACAAACTACAAAAGGGGGAACTACTCAGGCTTGAGGAACTTCTTTCAAGACATTCAGTGGGAGAGGGAACTGACAGGAACACCAGTACAAGAAATGATGGACTATGTGGCAACAAAATGCAAGGAGGCAGAGGAGAGGTTTGTTCCCAAGGGAAACAGAAATAATGGGAAGAACAGAACGAGTCCTTGGTTCACCCAAAGGTGTAGGGAGGCAAAAACTAGGTGTACTAGAGAATGGAAAAGGTACAGAAGACAGAGAACTCAGGAAAATAAAGAGATTAGCCGAAGAGCCAGAAACGAATATGCACAGATAAGAAGGGAGGCTCAGCGGCAATACGAAAATGACATAGCATCGAAAGTCAAGACTGACCCAAAGCTGTTGTACAGCCACATCAGGAGGAAAACAACAGTCAAGGACCAGGTAATCAGACTGAGGAAGGGTGACGGGAAATTCACAAGAAACGACCGGGAGGTATGTCAGGAGCTCAACACAAGATTTAAAGAAGTATTTACAGTGGAAACCAGTAGGACTCCAGGAAATCAGAGCAGGGGGGTGCACCAGCAAGTGCTGAATGAGGTACATATAACCAAGGAGGAGGTGAAGAAGCTGCTATGCGAACTTGACACCTCAAAGGCGGTGGAACCAGACAACATCTCTCCGTGGGTCCTTAAAGAGGGAGCAGAGATATTGTGTGTACCGTTAACAAAGATCTTCAACACATCATTTGAAACTGGGCAACTCCCCGAGGTATGGAAGATGGCAAATGTAGTCCCAATTTTTAAAAAGGGAGACAGACATGAGGGACTAAACTACAGACCTGTATCACTAACGTGTATAGTATGCAAGGTCATGGAGAAGATCATCAGGAGGAGAGTGGTGGGGCACCTGGAAAGAAACAAGTGTATAATTGACAACCAGCATGGTTTCAGGGAGGGAAAATCCTGTGTCACAAACCTACTAGAGTTTTATGACAATGTGCCAGAAGTAAGACAAGAGAGAGAGGGGTGGATCGACTGCATTTTTTTTGGACTGAAAGAAGGCCTTCGACACAGTTCCTCACAAGAGGTTACTGCAAAAGCTAGAGGATCAGGCACACATAACAGGAAAGGCACTGCAATGGATCAGAGAATACCTGACAGGGAGGCAACAACGAGTCATGGTACGCGACGAGGTGTCAGAGTGGGCGCCTGTGACAAGCGGGGTTCCACAGGGGTCAGTCCTAGGACCTGTGCTGTTCTTGGTATATGTGAATGACATAACGGAAGGGATAGACTCAGAAGTGTCCTTGTTTGCGGACGATGTGAAGTTAATGAGAAGAATCAAATCGGATGAGGATCAGGCAGGACTACAAAGAGACCTGGACAGGCTACAAGCCTGGTCCAGCAACTGGCTCCTTGAGTTTAACCCTGCCAAATGCAAAGTCATGAAGATTGGGGAAGGGCAAAGAAGACCGCAGACACAATATAGTTTAGATGGCCAAAGTCTGCAAACCTCACTCAAGGAAAAAGATCTGGGGGTGAGTATAACACCGATCATATCTCCCGAGGCGCACATCAATCAGATAACTGCTGCAGCATACGGGCGCCTGGCAAACCTACGGATAGCGTTCCGATACCTCAGTAAGGATTCGTTCAAGACTCTGTATACCATTTACGTCAGGCCCATACTGGAGTATGCAGCACCAGTTTGGAATCCACACCTAGTCAAGCACGTCAAGAAATTAGAGAAAGTGCAAAGGTTTGCAACAAGACTAGTCCCAGAGCTACGGGGATTGTCCTACGAAGAAAGGTTGAGGGAAATCGGCCTGACGACACTGGAGGACAGGAGGGTCAGGGGAGACATGATAACGACATATAAAATACTGCGCGGAATAGATAAGGTGGGCAAAGACGGGATGTTCCAGAGAAGGGACACAGACACAAGAGGTCACAATTGGAAGTTGAAGACTCAGATGAATCAAAGGGATGTTAGGAAGTATTTCTTCAGTCATAGAGTGTTCAGGCCATGGAATAGCCTAGAAAGTGACGTAGTGGAGGCGGGAACCATACATAGTTTTAAGGCGAGGTATGATAGAGCTCATGGGGCAGGGAGAGAGAGGACCTAGTAGCAATCAGCGAAGAGGCGGGGCCAGGAGCTGTGACTCGACCCCTGCAACCACAAATAGGTGAGTACAAAGTAGAGACTAGCAAAGAGGTGGGGCCAGGAGGTGTGGCTCGACCCCCGCAATCACATAAAAGTCGGTACATAAAGGTGAGTACAAAGTCAGGGGAGCTGAAACGCAATAACGCTAAGAGGATGAGCTGGCACTGGACAAGCACCTAAAGTCAGTTCCTGATCAGCCGGGCTGTGGTTCGTACGTTGGTTTGCGTGCAGCCAGCAGCAACAGCCTGGTTGATCAGGCTCTGATCCACCAGGAGGCCTGGTCACAGACCGGGCAGCGGGGGCGTTGACCCCCGGAACTCTCTCCAGGTAAACTCCAGGTAAACTAATAATAATAATTACAATAACAACAACAATAATAATAATAATAATAATAATAATAATAATAATAATAATAATAATGATAAAAAATGTTCTCAGTGACAAAAAAACCTTTGGGTCAGCCACCATATACTCCCCACTCATAAACATAACAATAAAAAAAAAAACTTTTGAAATAGCCTGAAAAAATGGCTTGTTGGAGTAACATTTTAACCGGCGTAATATTGTCCAGTGGTCATCAGCGACCCCTTAATTACCCGAGACTTTAATTGCCCTCGAGCCCTGAACTGCCCTAGACGGGTGAGAGGACGCTCGTGGCTCGCCCTCGCTGCCTTTAATATCAATTTTTTGAGATAATCAAAAAGGCGCTTTTTATTTTGCGTCCCTTTTTTTCACAATTTAGAGAAGCTTTGATAAGTCTTTTTCTTCATAAACAGAATTCAATTCTTTTCTAAAATTTTGTTGAAAATCAGTTGGTAGGATTATTATTATTATTATTATTATTACTATTATTAATTTTTATTATTATTATTATTATTATTATTAATTTTTATTATTATTATTATTATTATTATTATTAATTTTTATTATTATTATTAATTATTATTACTATTATTATCATTATTATTATTATTAATTTTTATTATTATTATTATTATTAATTTTTATTATTATTATTAATTATTATTATTATTATTATTATTATTATTATTATTATTATTATTTATTATTATAGGCGAGGAGGAGGAGAGGGACGGGAGAAAGAGAGGAAGAAGAGGAAGTGGTGGTAGTGATAATACTGGTTGTAGACGTAGCATTAGTACAAGAAGTAGTGGTGGTAGAAAGTAGTGGCAGTAGTGTTTGGCCAATAGAGATAGTAAAGGGGAGCGAGGGCAATAGTAGAAGTGGTAATAGTAGTAGTAAAGATAGAATCAGTAATAGTTGTAAAGAACTGGTAGAAATGGGGTAAGTCTAAGGAGAAGAAAAAGGAGCACTGCAGGAGAGCTACTGGCCCACAAGGAGTAAAACCAGAAACATGGGGGGGGGGACTGAGAGAACACACTAGACAGAAGAAAGGAAAACAAAGAAAGAAATAAGAAAAAAAAAAAGGAAAGGAGAAGAGGTAAGGAGAGAAGAAAGAATCAGGTCAGGTCACGAGTGTTCTCAAGTTTTAGAGCATCTGACAATGTAAGGAGAAAGGAAGGCATCTACAGAGACAAGGCCAGGACTAAGTTCCCTACAAGGGAAGCTGTGTATAAGGGATACTTCAACAAGACGACGACTGTGAAGACTTAGAAGTAGGATAGACAGTTTTGGCAGAGGACCAGTCAATAGGATGATTGTGATCTTTAACATGACAGGAAAGATCATCATTAGCGTTAGCAAGCCTGACACTTTTTATGTGCTCTTTAAGTCTATCAGAAAGAGAATAGCCCGTTTCTCTGAAGTATTAAAGGAGACAAAAAAGTATTCTCTTCCGTCAGTGTGACTTGTAAATGGTCGTCCTAAGTTATTCTCTCTCTCTCTCTAATGTGATGATTATTTATGTCTCGTAATAAGAAGAGGGTTCGAATTATTATTGGAACGAGTGAGAGACATTCTGACAGTATTGCGTGAAATTTGTATTCCGGAAAAATCACGTTAAATATAACTGCGTGTATCACTTTTAAATAACTTCAGTGTTCATTGGCTGATCCATCTTACAAACAGGATAATATTTGTTAAATGTATCTTATGTATCTGCAAATTTGTTAATACACTAAAATAGTTCAGAAACTTGACTCAATTGTTTTCCGTGTAATAGCTAGAGAATGCTTCTTCTGATCGGCTTCAAACCCTGAATGCTGGTGCATTCAGGGTTTGGTGTAGGAGCCAGTTTGTTAATTTTATGCAAATATATATCAAATTTGGACTTTCTTAAAAAGAAAATATAATGTTTTTTGTACAACTATAGAGAGTTTTAATAAGAATTTAAAAGGCAAAACCGAAAATATTGAAGATTCTCATTATGGTATTTCCTAATTTTCACGAGTTTAGTAAGCCCTTAAATACCACATTTTCGTGCAACATTATGTCAGAACCGGTCATATTCTTAGATACAGTGTTCTTGTCGTTGCTATCCTCTTCCAAGGCTTTCGCTCACAACTTCAGAACGCCTGAATGGATCAGCTTCAAACTTTTAAACCTGATGAACTATAAACAGGGAAAGGTTCTTGGAGCAATTGACACATGCAAGTGTTCAGTGATCAGTTTTATGTGCTCTACATCATTCCCAGTTTTGGTGTGATAACTTGTAGACAGCCCTCTTTATATCGGCTACAACTTTTTAACACTGGTGTATCTTACAGAGTAAAAGTTAGGAACACTGACCTCCGGGGACGGATGATAGGGGATAAGAGAGAGAGAGAGAGAGAGAGAGAGAGAGAGAGAGAGAAAAGACAAACACTGACCTCAGAGGGGAAAAGATGAAAGAGAGTCAGACATTCATCTCGGGGGGAACGGATGAACGGAGAAATAGATAGATAAATAGATAGACACATAGATAGATATAGAGAGAGGTCGAACAGAAATATCAAAGGAATGCGGAACAACGGGGGAACTGCAATAATGTTAACAAGAAATGAAACAATCAAAACTTGAAAAGGAATACCACTGACAACTGAAATTTGGTATTGAAGAGAATGAGAGGGAGAGGGATAGTGAGAGTGAACGAGACGAAGAAAAAAAACTAGGAAGGAGAGGGGACACAGGCCCTTATCTATGTCGCACACTGGAGCTTCAGGTCTAAATATATCACGAAGGTCAGTGTCCCTATATACAATACCCCTTAGGGTTGCTGGGGGATATTAAATATATATATTCAGTATATATATATATATATATATTCAGTATATATATATATATATATATATATATATATATATATATATATATATATATATATATATATATATATATATATATATATGCAAAACAACTACTGTGAAAGAAGCGCTTGGAATTTCTCTATTCTTTCACAGTGGTTGTTTTGCATATTCTGAAATCACCTGTTTACTGTGATCTTATTGCATATATATATATATATATATATATATATATATATATATATATATATATATATATATATATATATATATATATATATATATATATATATATATATATATATATGTCGTGCCGAATAGGCAGAACTTGCGATCTTGGCTTAAATAGCAACGCTCATCTTGCCATATAGGACAAGCGAAAATTTGTGTATGCAATAAGTTCGCCAAAATCATTCTGAACCTAAAGAAAAAAATATATTTCACTGTGTTTGTTTAATACTAAATTATTGTAAACAAATCTAAAATATATTTAGTTGGGTTAGGCTAAAATAAATTGTTCTTGTTATAATAAGGTTAGGTAAGTTTTCTAAGATTCTTTTGATGCAAAATTATAAATTTTTACATTAACATTAATGAAAAAAATATATCTTTAAACGTATAAGAGAAAATTTTAGAAAGGAATTAATTTTAAATGGGTTCTTGCTAATTGACCAGTTTTGCATATTCGGCACGACATATATATATATATATATATATATATATATATATATATATATATATATATATATATATATATATATATATATATATATATATATCGTGCCGAATAGGTAAAACTGGTCAATTAGCAAGAACCCATTTACAAGTGTTGTGATGACAGGTACGAGCATTATTCAGGTCATCCCTCTGGTAGGCGTAGCGTTGTTCATACATTCGTTGTGATACTTAACTCACGAAATCGTAATGACACGATTGCAAACTATACCACGGGCGGGGATAGAGGGTTCTATCCCCACCCGTAGTATGGATTGTGATACCTCTTGAGGTATGGTATAAACCCCAGCGAAGATTTAATGGTGTTATCTCTTTACAGTAGCTTCGAGAGCCTTAATAATGTTGTAAGAAAGGTATACAGTTATGGTGTTACTCTTAGCAATGTTGGTGTCTATGTTCTCAGAGGTTCGATTAACTGACAGGACGAGGAATCTTGCTGTTTTACTGATTTTTTCTGCAATGCCTAAGCATACGTAATACAGCAAACAGATTACTGGGATTTATATCAAATATAAACAACGGGAGTCCAGAGGTTATACTACAGCTCTACACATCATTAGTAAGACCTCACTTAAATTATGCAGTAATAAAGTTGGCCGAGTAGTGGCCCTGGAGAGAACGTTTTATAGTATATAACCGGACTCTTCCAAATAATGTGGACTTAAGATTAGTAAGGTTCTCTAAAAGAAACCATTTACGACGTCCCTCTTCATGGCATACGAGGAATGCCAGATTCATCATGGTCATAAAATAGACGACAAAACCAGAAGAAAATGCCTAGAAGCTGCAGTCCTTTCCTGGATGCTACAGAACAAAAATCACGGTGCTTTCAGTATAGCAAACATCATTTAACATGGACAGCTACCAGCCTGTAACCAGTCAACATCTCAACACATCACCAGCTGATCGAAGCTTATTAACAACCCAGGGATCTAATAGTCGTTTTACGCTCCACCTAATGTTTTCACTTCATTGGATTCCTGATGAAGTGATATCTCTCTCCATCCAGTGACCCTTACTCGCCTCTACTTGGCTCTGATTCACTCCTACTGCCACCCCCACCTTCCAGGAGTATTTGTATTTAATGTAACCTTCTGTATAACAGAAAGGCTCTTCTCGAGAGACATTGTCAGAATTAATGTTCGTTCTTTCTAAATGGCGGCTGTCGACCATAGTGATAAACACACACACATACACCTTGAAGAACAAGCTTTTTTGATCTGTTTAGGTCGTTATCATTATCCTATAAATATCTAAACACACAGAAATGTTGTCCCGGAAAAATTTCTTCAATATTTTTGTGTCTGTCCATATATCTGTTAGTGTTACTTGTTTTAAACCGATGAATGTTGTAATGATGCAACGTCAGTGTTAGCAGCACCTCGGTGAGTGTTGTGATGGTGTACCAATAATGTTAGAAGCACCTCAGTGAATGTTTTGATGGTGCACCATCAATGTTAGCAACACCTCAGTGAGTGTTATAATGGTGCAACATCAGTGTTAGCAGCATCTCAGTGCCACCAGCGAGTGATGACCCTGAAAACAGTGAGTAGTGATATTCACACAAACATAAGCAATATGTAGGATATTTAACATCTCCACATGTTTTGTAGGAAACTGGAATAAGCCACTGAGTCAGGTCATTGTTTTAATAATAAGGTTAAACACTAATTCTGAATAAATGTTTCGGAGAACCGACAAGATGATAAATAATATACTTGTACAACACTTGGTAATCTTTATTCTGGAAATACTCGCCATTCAGTGGCTTCTTCAGTCCAAGACTGATGGACTGAGCATATCAACTCCAGGCTGAGGGAATGATTACCTCATCTTCCACCGTCTCTCTGCATTAGACTTAAAAGCCCCTGGATGGCGCAACGTTTCCAGAATAAAGACTACAAGTGTCTTATTTATCATTAAGACACTGACTGGGGAGAAGTCTTTATTGGCACTATTAAAGACTATTAAAGACGCCTCAACAATCAGTGTTGAGTCAGCGCTGCACCAGTCCTCTGTAATGTCAACGAGACAAGTATATATTACTGGTGGAATTCCTGGAGAGGTGAAGATCACAAAGCGTTAGTCTATATTGATACTTGTCGAAGCTGTACGAAGCAGGAATTCTTGGCACTCCCTGTCACTGAGACGAAGTTTCTACACCGTGTGATGGCAGTGTGTGGCACGAAACACAGTGTGTGACACAAGAAGCAGTGTGTGGCACAAGACACAATGTGTGGCACGAGACAGAGTGTGTGGCACAAGACACAGTGTGCGGCACGAAACACAGTGTGCGGCACAAGACACAGTGTGTGGCACGAGACACAATGTGTGGCACGAGACACAGTGTGTGGCACAAGACACAGTGTGCGGCACGAAACACAGTGTGCGGCACAAGACACAGTGTGTGGCACGAGACACAATGTGTGGCACGAGACAGTGTGGCACAATACGCAGTGTGAGGCACGAGACACAGTGTGTGGCACGAGGCACAGTGTGCGGCACAAGACACAGTGTGCGACACAAGACACAGTGTGCGGCACGAGACAGTGTGTGGCACAGCAGCGTCTGTGCTCAAGAGCTCACAGAAATATTACACAGCTCTCAAATATTACTATTTGCTCACTATATAACATTTTCTTCCCTCCCAGGTGGGAGAGAAAGAGCGCCTTGTTTCTGGTTTAAAGTAATGTGGATCCGAGGTATTGAAAGTGACCTCCCATTCCCTGGATTAAACCTGACTACCTCCTATTCGCCACTCACACACAAGCCACCAGTTACAGCAGGATGGGGGGAACGTCGCAAGTTTTCTAGGCTGTTTTTTAAATTATATTCACAAGTTCTTAATTAAGGAAGCGCTAAACTCGTTTTACGATCACAGTTATAGTCTTCTGGCCTGCACAGCTGGTTGTAGCACCATAACCAAAGTAGAAACAAGGAACGTATATATATAAGTAGTCATAATTTCTACAGGGGCATCCCTTCCGGTTTAGGGCCTTCCACTGGAGCATCCCTTCCGGTTTAGGCCTTCTACAGAGACATCCCTTCCGGTTTAGGCCTTCTACAGAGACATCCCTTCCGGTCTAGGACCAGCAGCTGGAGGGTCACCTTTTCACACCTAGGTGTTACTTCCGGTTTTGACCATGACCTCGCCCTCGAGACTACCTCACCCTGGACCCCCCAACCAATACCCCCACCCCCACGACCCCCGCCTTGCGACCCCGCCGTCGCGCCGCGCGCCCGCGCACCCGCGCGCCCCGCCCCGCCCCCCCGCGCGCCCGCGCACCCGCGCGCCCCGCCCCGCCGCCCCGCGCGCCCCGCGCGCCCCGCCCGCGCGCCCGCCCGCGCCTTCTGCTGCGCCTTCTGCAGCGTCGTCCGGATCGCCCCCGCGCCTCGATTTTTTTTTTTCTTATGATCTCCTTGGATCCAGGTTTTTGGATTCCCCCCTATGGGGTTTTCGAAATTCTCCATCTCCTTGGATCAAGGTTTTTGGATTCCCCCCCTATAGGGTTTTCGAAATTCTCCAATTCCTTGGATCAAGTTTTTTTTGGGTACCCCTCCTTTCACCCCAAATTTTCTCGACAATACCATGACTCCATCTCCTCGGATCAAGTTTTTTGGATCCCCCCTATGGGGTTTTCGAAATTCTCCATCTCCTTGGATCAAATTTTTGGATTACCCCTCCCACTTTCACCCCAAATTTTCTCGACAATACCATGACTCCATCTCCTCAGATCAAATTTTTAAGGTTCCCCCTCCCACTTTCACCCCCCCAATCCCAAAAATTTCTCGATAATACAAGTTTTTGGATTCCCCCCCTATGGGGGTTTTGAATTTCTTATGATCACCTCGGATCCCCCCTCCCACTTTCACCCCCACCCAAAATTTGGATCAAATTTTTGGATTACCCCTCTCACTTTCACCCACCCCCAACCTCAAATTTTTCTCGATAATACCAAGTTTTTGGATTCCCTCCTATGGGGTTTTCGAAATTCCTCGGATCAAAGTTTTTGGAATCCCCCCTCTGGGGGTAAGCATTCAAAATAGACTCCTCCTATGGGGGCATGCTTACTACAGGTCTAAACATCTTCCCCTTATTATTTTAAAATGAACTAAAAGTTTCCTCTCATTAAGTCAAATGAACTAAAAGTTTCCTCTCATTAAGTTAAATGAACTAAAAAAGCGTTTACTCGGCGGTCAGTGACGTCACGCGCACACAGGTTGAATCAGGTCGGCTTACCCCTATGTCAGTGACGTCACGTGATGACCGCGCACACAGGTTGAATCTTGTCTACCCTTTTACCCACCCTCCCAAACCCTCACACTCCAACCAACACCTCACAATTTTCACTCATAACCCCCCAATTTTTCTCGTTTTAACCCTTTTAGTTCATTAAAGTTAATAAGGGGACACATGCATCAGAAAGTCACCACATCGCTTACATCCACTTTCGTTAAATTCACTACTCACAATTTTACATATTACGAAGTTAAATACGCACTTTTACTTTGAACATCTTCAAAACACTCTCATAAATCATTTGAATACTCACAAAAAATACCTTTATACATTTCCAAACAACACTGAAATACTCCAAAAAAACATCATTCGAACACCCCCAAATCACCTCTGAATACTCCCAGAACACCTTCATAAATACTCTTGCACATCATTTGAACACCTTCATAAGTACTCTCATAATCATTTGTACACCTTCAAAAAACACCTTTGAATACTCACATAAACACCCTTGAACACCTTCAAAACACCTTCAAAGCACTCTCATAATCATTTGAACACACTCAAAACACCTTTGAATACTCACATAAACACCCTTGAACACCTTCAAAACACCCTTGAACACCTTCAAAACACCCTTGAACACCTTCAAAAACAACATTTGAACACACTCAAAACACCTTTGAACATTTCCAAAACACTATTTGAGTACTCCCAAATAAGATTTTACATCTCTAATTTATCTGCACTTTCATTAAATTACAACTCATCCCTCAGTCTCCAGACTAGGCATTTTCTCGTTTTTACCCTTTTAGTTCATTAAAGTTATTAAGGGGACACAATACATCAGAAAAAAAAAAAGTCACAAAAACTAACTCAAACACTTTACTTTGAACACCCCCAAAAACACTCTCATAATCATTTGTACACCTTCAAAAAACACCTTTGAATACTCACATAAACACCCTTGAACACCTTCAAAACACCTTTGAATAACCTCAAAACACCTTTGAACACCTTCAAAACACCCTTGAACACCCTTGATCACCTTCAAAAAACAACATTTGAACACACTCAAAACACCTTTGAACACCTTTGAACATTTCCAAACAACACTGAAACACTTCCAAAAAACACAATTTGAGTACTCCCAATTACACCACTGATTACTACTAAAACACCGCTGAATTCAATCAAAACACCCTTCAACACCTTCAAACACCCTTGAACACCTTCAAAACACTCTTGAACACCTTCAAAAACACCTTTGAACATTTCCAAAACACTATTTGAGTACTCCCAATTACACCACTGAATACTACTAAAACACCGCTGAATTCAATCAAAACACCCTTCAACACCTTCAAAACACTCTTGAACACTTTCAAAAACACCTTTGAACATTTCCAATCAACACTGAAACACTTCCAAAAAACACAATTTGAGTACTCCCTATTACACCACTGATTACTACTAAAACACCGCTGAATTCAATCAAAACACCCTTCAACACCTTCAAACACCCTTGAACACCCTTCAACACCTTCAAAACACCTTTGATCACCTTCAAAAACACCTTTGAATACATTCAAAACACTCTCATAATCATTTGAACACACTCAAAACACCTTTGAATAACCTCAAAACACCTTTGAACATCTTCAAAACACCCTTGAACACCCTTGATCACCTTCAAAAAAAACAACATTTGAACACACTCAAAACACCTTTGAACACTTCCAAAAAACACAATTTGAGTACTCCCAATTACACCACTGAATACTACTAAAACACCGCTGAATTCAATCAAAACACCCTTCAACACCTTCAAAACACCTTTGAACACCTTTGAACATTTCCAAAACACTATTTGAGTACTCCCAATTACACCACTGATTACTACTAAAACACCGCTGAATTCAATCAAAACACCCTTCATCACCTTCAAACACCCTTGAACACACTCAAAACACCCTTCAACACCTTCAAAACACCTTTGAACACCTTCAAAACACCTTTGAACACATTCAAAACACTCTCATAATCATTTGAACACACTCAAAACACCTTTTGAACACCTTTGAACACCTTCAAAACACCCTTGAACACCCTTGATCACCTTCAAAAAACAACATTTGAACACACTCAAAACACCTTTGAACACCTTTGAACATTTCCAAACAACACTGAAACACTTCCAAAAACACCATTTGAGTACTCCCAAATACACCACTGAATACTAAATCACCACTGAATACACTCAAAACACCACCAAAATCACCATAAACTAAGATCAACACCCACATCCCACAACACCCACAACCCACAACACCCACATTTTTTTCTCGTTTTAACCCTTTTAGTTCATTAAAGTTAATAAGGGGCCACACTACATCAGAAAAAGTCACAAAAAACAACCCACTTATAACGTCTTTTCGGTATCTCTAGTTCGACAACAACACCCACATCCCACAACACCCATGAACATTTCCAAAACACTATTTGAGTACTCCCAATTACACCACTGATTACTACTAAAACACCGCTGAATTCAATCAAAACACCCTTCAACACCTTCAAACACCCTTGAACACCTTCAAAACACTCTTGAACACTTTTCAAAACACCTTTGAACATTTCCAATCAACACTGAAACACTTCCAAAAACACCATTTGAGTACTCCCAATTACACCACTGATTACTACTAAAACACCGCTGAATTCAATCAAAACACCCTTCAACACCTTCAAACACCCTTGAACACACTCAAAACACCCTTCAACACCTTCAAAACACCTTTGAACACCTTCAAAACACCTTTGAACACATTCAAAACACTCTCATAATCATTTGAACACACTCAAAACACCTTTGAATAACCTCAAAACACCTTCGAACACCTTCAAAACACCCTTGAACACCCTTGATCACCTTCAAAAAAACAACATTTGAACACACTCAAAACACCTTTGAACACCTTTGAACATTTCCAAACAACACTGAAACACTTCCAAAAACACCATTTGAGTACTCCCAAATACACCACTGAATACTAAAACACCACTGAATACACTCAAAACACCACCAAAATCACCATAAACTAAGATCAACACCCACATCCCACAACACCCACAACCCACAACACCCACAATTTTTTTCTCGTTTTTATCTAATTTCATCAGAAAGTCACAACACCCACACCCCCCATTTTTTTCTCGTTTTAACCCTTTTAGTTCATTAAAGTTAATAAGGGGCCACACTACATCAGAAAAAGTCACAAAAACAACCCACTTATAACGTCTTTTCGGTATCTCTAGTTCGACAACAACACCCACATCCCACATCACCCACATCCCACATCCCCCACACACACACACAGACACACACACACACATCCCTAACCTAGCCTAACCTAACCTAACTTATCCTAACCTAACCTAACCTAACCTAACCTAACCTAACCTAACCTAACTTATCCTAACCTAGCCTAACCTAACCTAACCTTACCTAAATTATCCTAACCTAACCTAACCTAGCCTAACCTAACCTAACTTAACCTAACCTAACCTAACCGAACCTACCCTAACCTAACCTTACCTAACCTAACCTAGCCTAACCTAACCTAACCTAACTTAACCTAACCCAACCTAACCTAACCTAACCTAGCCTAACCTAACTTAACCTAACCTAACCTAACCTACCCTAACCTAACCTAACCTAACCTATCTTAACCTTACCTAACCTAACCTAGCCGAACCTATCCTAACCTAACCTAAAATATATTGGAACACTTCCAAAATACATTAGAGTACTCCAGAATTACTTTGAACGACTCCATTTTTGGATATTTCCAAATTAGTTTTGAAAACTTTATCGTAAAATCGAACATTATTTTCTTGTTGGTAAAACACACTCAATGGTAGAAATATTTACTCGATTTCCGAATAGAAGCACTGTCCTCGCTCTGAGAGACTCATTGTGGGTCACCCCAACACATGGTGTAATGCGCTTCACACCCAAGGTAGAACATAACACCTGCGTCAACTCAGGACAGACAGGCGCCATGTAATGCGGGTAACATCCAAGGTAGAAAATCATCTCTTTCCAGACCAACTGTCTATCCTAACCTAACCTAACCTAACCTAATTCCTAACCTAACCTAACCTCACCTAACCGAACCTAACCTAACTCCATCAATCACCTCTATCCTAACCTAACCTAACCTAACCTAACCCAACCTAACTCCATCAAACACCTCTATCCTAACCTAACCTAACCTATCCTAACCTAACCTAACTCCATCAAACACCTCGAATACTACCTAACTTAACCTAACCTAACCTTACCTAACCTACCGAACCTAACCTAACCTAACCTAACCTATCCTAACCTGTCCCAACCTAACCTAACCTAACCTATCCTAACCTAACCTAACCTAACCTAACCTAACTTATCCTAAGCTAACCTAACCTAACTTATCCTAACCTAACCTATCCTAACCTAACCTAAACACTGACTAACTTTGAACCAACTCTGAACACCACTGATCTTCTTCAAAAAATGCTCTGCACATCATTTGAACACCTTCAAAAAAAAACACCATCAAACACCTCCGAATACTCCCAAAAAAACACTACTGATTACTACCAAATCACCACTGAATACTACCAATCACCGTCAAAATCACCAGAAACTAAGTTTAACATCACCATCTAACATCCTTTTTATAGAAATCCCCTCAAATCACTATAACCAAGAACTCCCTCCCCATTTGGCGCATAAAAAAAAAGCATGAACACAAACCTAATACGCAAACACTTAGTACATGATCACCATCAACTGAAAACATATCTTATACACACACATAATATAAGACAATCACCAACTACAATCACCCATGTTCACTTACCTCAAAATCACTAATATCACAGAAAACAATCATTTTTATAAACATTTCACACACACACACACACACAAAAAAAAAAATCATATTTGACAATATCTAAGCGCACTCACCTCACTACCACCAACACACGATGTCTCACCTCACAGGACCGACGAGCTCACCTCCAGTGACGTCACACTCCCATTGTGTTACTTGGTGGTTGGTAACATCACACCTAACCCCCCTTGTTTCAACCTGTTGTACCCTACATTATCTAAGAACACTATATCCAAGACGATTACCAGATTTTATGATCCCCAACACCAAGATCACAGAAAACACACATTTTTATAATTATTCACACAAAAATCACGATCACCAATTCCATATCATGTTTACCGTCATCTATCAACACTAATCACCAAGATCACCAAAAAAAATCTAAGATCATGCATCTCAAAACTACTATGATCACTGAAAACACTTATTTTTTAAACATTCGCACAAAAATAAGACATACACAAAAATACCACAACACTTCCACCAACATCTATAACATAACATGAGCACTATAACATATCACTATCACAAAAAAAAATAATACACAAACACCCACATATTATACATTTCAATTGGAAATTTAAGACATGAGACATACACACCAAATCTAAGACATTCACCTCCAACTAAGACATACACATCACCCCTAAAACTTCCTTCCTTATTCATTCCGTATATCTCCTAGAGCTGTTTTAACCCCGACGGATCCACCACGACGTAGGAGCCAGAGTGTAGTAGGTGGTGTTGGAGTGGTGATGGTTCCTCTGGCTCCTACGTCGTGATGGATCCGTCGGGGTTAAAACAGCTCTAGGAGATATACGGAATGAATAAGGAAGGAAGTTTTAGGGGTGATGTGTATGTCTTAGTTGGAGGTGAATGTCTTAGATTTGGTGTGTATGTCTCATGTCTTAAATTTCCAATTGAAATGTATAATATGTGGGTGTTTGTGTATTATTTTTTTTTTGTGATAGTGATATGTTATAGTGCTCATGTTATGTTATAGATGTTGGTGGAAGTGTTGTGGTATTTTTGTGTATGTCTTATTTTTGTGCGAATGTTTAAAAAATAAGTGTTTTCAGTGATCATAGTAGTTTTGAGATGCATGATCTTAGATTTTTTTTTGGTGATCTTGGTGATTAGTGTTGATAGATGACGGTAAACATGATATGGAATTGGTGATCGTGATTTTTGTGTGAATAATTATAAAAATGTGTGTTTTCTGTGATCTTGGTGTTGGGGATCATAAAATCTGGTAATCGTCTTGGATATAGTGTTCTTAGATAATGTAGGGTACAACAGGTTGAAACAAGGGGGGTTAGGTGTGATGTTACCAACCACCAAGTAACACAATGGGAGTGTGACGTCACTGGAGGTGAGCTCGTCGGTCCTGTGAGGTGAGACATCGTGTGTTGGTGGTAGTGAGGTGAGTGCGCTTAGATATTGTCAAATATGATTTTTTTTTTTTGTGTGTGTGTGTGTGTGTGAAATGTTTATAAAAATGATTGTTTTCTGTGATATTAGTGATTTTGAGGTAAGTGAACATGGGTGATTGTAGTTGGTGATTGTCTTATATTATGTGTGTGTATAAGATATGTTTTCAGTTGATGGTGATCATGTACTAAGTGTTTGCGTATTAGGTTTGTGTTCATGCTTTTTTTTTATGCGCCAAATGGGGAGGGAGTTCTTGGTTATAGTGATTTGAGGGGATTTCTATAAAAAGGATGTTAGATGGTGATGTTAAACTTAGTTTCTGGTGATTTTGACGGTGATTGGTAGTATTCAGTGGTGATTTGGTAGTAATCAGTAGTGTTTTTTTGGGAGTATTCGGAGGTGTTTGATGGTGTTTTTTTTTGAAGGTGTTCAAATGATGTGCAGAGCATTTTTTGAAGAAGATCAGTGGTGTTCAGAGTTGGTTCAAAGTTAGTCAGTGTTTAGGTTAGGTTAGGATAGGTTAGGTTAGGATAAGTTAGGTTAGGTTAGCTTAGGATAAGTTAGGTTAGGTTAGGTTAGGTTAGGTTAGGATAGGTTAGGTTAGGTTAGGTTGGGACAGGTTAGGATAGGTTAGGTTAGGTTAGGTTAGGTTCGGTAGGTTAGGTAAGGTTAGGTTAGGTTAAGTTAGGTAGTATTCGAGGTGTTTGATGGAGTTAGGTTAGGTTAGGATAGGTTAGGTTAGGTTAGGATAGAGGTGTTTGATGGAGTTAGGTTGGGTTAGGTTAGGTTAGGTTAGGTTAGGATAGAGGTGATTGATGGAGTTAGGTTAGGTTCGGTTAGGTGAGGTTAGGTTAGGTTAGGAATTAGGTTAGGTTAGGTTAGGTTAGGATAGACAGTTGGTCTGGAAAGAGATGATTTTCTACCTTGGATGTTACCCGCATTACATGGCGCCTGTCTGTCCTGAGTTGACGCAGGTGTTATGTTCTACCTTGGGTGTGAAGCGCATTACACCATGTGTTGGGGTGACCCACAATGAGTCTCTCAGAGCGAGGACAGTGCTTCTATTCGGAAATCGAGTAAATATTTCTACCATTGAGTGTGTTTTACCAACAAGAAAATAATGTTCGATTTTACGATAAAGTTTTCAAAACTAATTTGGAAATATCCAAAAATGGAGTCGTTCAAAGTAATTCTGGAGTACTCTAATGTATTTTGGAAGTGTTCCAATATATTTTAGGTTAGGTTAGGATAGGTTCGGCTAGGTTAGGTTAGGTAAGGTTAAGATAGGTTAGGTTAGGTTAGGTTAGGGTAGGTTAGGTTAGGTTAGGTTAAGTTAGGTTAGGCTAGGTTAGGTTAGGTTAGGTTGGGTTAGGTTAAGTTAGGTTAGGTTAGGTTAGGCTAGGTTAGGTTAGGTAAGGTTAGGTTAGGGTAGGTTCGGTTAGGTTAGGTTAGGTTAAGTTAGGTTAGGTTAGGCTAGGTTAGGTTAGGTTAGGATAATTTAGGTAAGGTTAGGTTAGGTTAGGCTAGGTTAGGATAAGTTAGGTTAGGTTAGGTTAGGTTAGGTTAGGTTAGGTTAGGTTAGGATAAGTTAGGTTAGGTTAGGCTAGGTTAGGGATGTGTGTGTGTGTGTCTGTGTGTGTGTGTGGGGGATGTGGGATGTGGGTGATGTGGGATGTGGGTGTTGTTGTCGAACTAGAGATACCGAAAAGACGTTATAAGTGGGTTGTTTTTGTGACTTTTTCTGATGTAGTGTGGCTCCTTATTAACTTTAATGAACTAAAAGGGTTAAAACGAGAAAAAAATGGGGGGTGTGGGTGTTGTGACTTTCTGATGAAATTAGATAAAAACGAGAAAAAAATTGTGGGTGTTGTGGGTTGTGGGTGTTGTGGGATGTGGGTGTTGATCTTAGTTTATGGTGATTTTGGTGGTGTTTTGAGTGTATTCAGTGGTGTTTTAGTATTCAGTGGTGTATTTGGGAGTACTCAAATGGTGTTTTTGGAAGTGTTTCAGTGTTGTTTGGAAATGTTCAAAGGTGTTCAAAGGTGTTTTGAGTGTGTTCAAATGTTGTTTTTTTGAAGGTGATCAAGGGTGTTCAAGGGTGTTTTGAAGGTGTTCGAAGGTGTTTTGAGGTTATTCAAAGGTGTTTTGAGTGTGTTCAAATGATTATGAGAGTGTTTTGAATGTGTTCAAAGGTGTTTTGAAGGTGTTCAAAGGTGTTTTGAAGGTGTTGAAGGGTGTTTTGAGTGTGTTCAAGGGTGTTTGAAGGTGTTGAAGGGTGTTTTGATTGAATTCAGCGGTGTTTTAGTAGTAATCAGTGGTGTAATTGGGAGTACTCAAATGGTGTTTTTGGAAGTGTTTCAGTGTTGATTGGAAATGTTCAAAGGTGTTTTGAAAAGTGTTCAAGAGTGTTTTGAAGGTGTTCAAGGGTGTTTGAAGGTGTTGAAGGGTGTTTTGATTGAATTCAGCGGTGTTTTAGTAGTAATCAGTGGTGTAATTGGGAGTACTCAAATAGTGTTTTGGAAATGTTCATGGGTGTTGTGGGATGTGGGTGTTGTTGTCGAACTAGAGATACCGAAAAGACGTTATAAGTGGGTTGTTTTTTGTGACTTTTTCTGATGTAGTGTGGCCCCTTATTAACTTTAATGAACTAAAAGGGTTAAAACGAGAAAAAAATGTGGGTGTTGTGGGTTGTGGGTGTTGTGGGATGTGGGTGTTGATCTTAGTTTATGGTGATTTTGGTGGTGTTTTGAGTGTATTCAGTGGTGATTTAGTATTCAGTGGTGTATTTGGGAGTACTCAAATGGTGTTTTTGGAAGTGTTTCAGTGTTGTTTGGAAATGTTCAAAGGTGTTCAAAGGTGTTTTGAGTGTGTTCAAATGTTGTTTTTTGAAGGTGATCAAGGGTGTTCAAGGGTGTTTTGAAGGTGTTCAAAGGTGTTCAAAAGGTGTTTTGAGTGTGTTCAAATGATTATGAGAGTGTTTTGAATGTGTTCAAAGGTGTTTTGAAGGTGTTCAAAGGTGTTTTGAAGGTGTTGAAGGGTGTTTTGAGTGTGTTCAAGGGTGTTTGAAGGTGATGAAGGGTGTTTTGATTGAATTCAGCGGTGTTTTAGTAGTAATCAGTGGTGTAATTGGGAGTACTCAAATAGTGTTTTGGAAATGTTCAAAGGTGTTCAAAGGTGTTTTGAAGGTGTTGAAGGGTGTTTTGATTGAATTCAGCGGTGTTTTAGTAGTATTCAGTGGTGTAATTGGGAGTACTCAAATTGTGTTTTTTGGAAGTGTTCAAAGGTGTTTTGAGTGTGTTCAAATGTTGTTTTTTTTGAAGGTGATCAAGGGTGTTCAAGGGTGTTTTGAAGATGTTCAAAGGTGTTTTGAGGTTATTCAAAGGTGTTTTGAGTGTGTTCAAATGATTATGAGAGTGTTTTGAATGTATTCAAAGGTGTTTTTGAAGGTGATCAAAGGTGTTTTGAAGGTGTTGAAGGGTGTTCAAGGGTGTTTGAAGGTGTTGAAGGGTGTTTTGATTGAATTCAGCGGTGTTTTAGTAGTAATCAGTGGTGTAATAGGGAGTACTCAAATTGTGTTTTTTGGAAGTGTTTCAGTGTTGATTGGAAATGTTCAAAGGTGTTTTTGAAAGTGTTCAAGAGTGTTTTGAAGGTGTTGAAGGGTGTTTTGATTGAATTCAGCGGTGTTTTAGTAGTATTCAGTGGTGTAATTGGGAGTACTCAAATAGTGTTTTGGAAATGTTCAAAGGTGTTTTTGAAGGTGTTCAAGAGTGTTTTGAAGGTGTTCAAGGGTGTTTGAAGGTGTTGAAGGGTGTTTTGATTGAATTCAGCGGTGTTTTAGTAGTAATCAGTGGTGTAATTGGGAGTACTCAAATTGTGTTTTTTGGAAGTGTTTCAGTGTTGTTTGGAAATGTTCAAAGGTGTTCAAAGGTGTTTTGAGTGTGTTCAAATGTTGTTTTTTGAAGGTGATCAAGGGTGTTCAAGGGTGTTTTGAAGGTGTTCAAAGGTGTTTTGAGGTTATTCAAAGGTGTTTTGAAGGTGTTCAAGGGTGTTTATGTGAGTATTCAAAGGTGTTTTTTGAAGGTGTACAAATGATTATGAGAGTGTTTTTGGGGGTGTTCAAAGTAAAGTGTTTGAGTTAGTTTTTGTGACTTTTTTTTTCTGATGTATTGTGTCCCCTTAATAACTTTAATGAACTAAAAGGGTAAAAACGAGAAAATGCCTAGTCTGGAGACTGAGGGATGAGTTGTAATTTAATGAAAGTGCAGATAAATTAGAGATGTAAAATCTTATTTGGGAGTACTCAAATAGTGTTTTGGAAATGTTCAAAGGTGTTTTGAGTGTGTTCAAATGTTGTTTTTGAAGGTGTTCAAGGGTGTTTTGAAGGTGTTCAAGGGTGTTTTGAAGGTGTTCAAGGGTGTTTATGTGAGTATTCAAAGGTGTTTTGAGTGTGTTCAAATGATTATGAGAGTGCTTTGAAGGTGTTTTGAAGGTGTTCAAGGGTGTTTATGTGAGTATTCAAAGGTGTTTTTTGAAGGTGTACAAATGATTATGAGAGTACTTATGAAGGTGTTCAAATGATGTGCAAGAGTATTTATGAAGGTGTTCTGGGAGTATTCAGAGGTGATTTGGGGGTGTTCGAATGATGTTTTTTTGGAGTATTTCAGTGTTGTTTGGAAATGTATAAAGGTATTTTTTGTGAGTATTCAAATGATTTATGAGAGTGTTTTGAAGATGTTCAAAGTAAAAGTGCGTATTTAACTTCGTAATATGTAAAATTGTGAGTAGTGAATTTAACGAAAGTGGATGTAAGCGATGTGGTGACTTTCTGATGCATGTGTCCCCTTATTAACTTTAATGAACTAAAAGGGTTAAAACGAGAAAAATTGGGGGGTTATGAGTGAAAATTGTGAGGTGTTGGTTGGAGTGTGAGGGTTTGGGAGGGTGGGTAAAAGGGTAGACAAGATTCAACCTGTGTGCGCGGTCATCACGTGACGTCACTACTATGTTCCCTTATTATCTTGAATGAACTAAAAGGACCGACCTGATTCAACCTGTGTGCGCGTGACGTCACTGACCGCCGAGTAAACGCTTTTTTTAGTTCATTTAACTTAATGAGAGGAAACTTTTAGTTCATTTGACTTAATGAGAGGAAACTTTTAGTTCATTTTAAAATAATAAGGGGAAGATGTTTAGACCTGTAGTAAGCATGCCCCCATAGGAGGAGTCTATTTTGAATGCTTACCCCCAGAGGGGGGATTCCAAAAACTTTGATCCGAGGAATTTCGAAAACCCCATAGGAGGGAATCCAAAAACTTGGTATTATCGAGAAAAATTTGAGGTTTCGGGGGGGGATCCAAAAACTCGATCCGGGAGATGGAGTAATTGTCGAAAATTTTGATCCAAGGGGAGGGGGGATCCGATCATAAGAAATTCAAAACCCCCATAGGGGGGGAATCCAAAAACTTGTATTATCGAGAAATTTTTGGGATTGGGGGGGTGAAAGTGGGAGGGGGAACCTTAAAAATTTGATCTGAGGAGATGGAGTCATGGTATTGTCGAGAAAATTTGGGGTGAAAGTGGGAGGGGTAATCCAAAAATTTGATCCAAGGAGATGGAGAATTTCGAAAACCCCATAGGGGGGATCCAAAAAACTTGATCCGAGGAGATGGAGTCATGGTATTGTCGAGAAAATTTGGGGTGAAAGGAGGGGTACCCAAAAAAAACTTGATCCAAGGAATTGGAGAATTTCGAAAACCCTATAGGGGGGGAATCCAAAAACCTTGATCCAAGGAGATGGAGAATTTCGAAAACCCCATAGGGGGGAATCCAAAAAAAATTCGATCCAAGGAGATCATAAGAAAAAAAAAAATCGAGGCGCGGGGGCGATCCGGACGACGCTGCAGAAGGCGCAGCAGAAGGCGCGGGCGGGGCGCGGGCGGGGCGGGGCGCGCGGGGCGGGCGGGGCGCGCGGGTGCGGGGCGCGCGGGGCGGCGGGGCGGGGCGCGCGGGCGGGGCGCGCGGCGCGACGGCGGGGTCGCGAAGGGGGGGGGGGGGGTCGGGGGGGGGGGGTATTGGTTGGGGGGTCAAGGGTGAGGTAGTCTCGAGGGCGAGGTCATGGTCAAAACCGGAAGTAACACCTAGGTGTGAAAAGGTGACCCTCCAGCTGCTGGTCCTAGACCGGAAGGGATGTCTCTGTAGAAGGCCTAAACCGGAAGGGATGTCTCTGTAGAAGGCCTAAACCGGAAGGGATGCTCCAGTGGAAGGCCCTAAACCGGAAGGGATGCCCCTGTAGAAATTATGACTACTTATATATATATATATATATATATATATATATATATATATATATATATATATATATAACCGGAAGAGGTTGAGAAGTTATTATTGGTGTGGATAAATGAGAAACAATTAGCAGGAGACAGTCTTATGACCTCGATTATTTGTGAAAAGGCTAGGCAGTTGCATGAAGATTTGGTAAATAAATTGCCTGCAAATAGTGGTGAAGTGAGTGATTTTAAGGCCAGCAAAGGCTGGTTTGAGAGATTTAAGAAGCGTACTGGCATACACAGTGTGGTAAGGCATGGTGAGGCTGCCAGTTCGGACCACAAGGCGGCTGAAAAATATGTGCATGAATTCCAGGAGTACATAGAGGCTGAAGGACTGAAACCTGAACAAGTGTTCAATTGTGACGAAACAGGCCTCTTCTGGAAGAAAATGCCAAAGAGGACCTTCATTACACAAGAGGAAAAGTCAATGCCAGGACACAAGCCTATGAAAGACAGGCTGACGCTAATGTTCTGTGCTAATGCTAGTGGGGATTTCAAAGTGAAGCCGTTACTAGTGTACCATTCTGAAAATCCCAGAGCATTTAAGAAAAATAATGTTATGAAGAGTAAATTGTGTGTGTTTTGGAAATCTAATAATAAGGCATGGGTCACGAGGGAAATTTTTGTAGAGTGGTTCAACGAAGTGTTTGGCCCTAGTGTGAAGAATTACCTCCTGGAGAAGAAATTGGATCTCAAGTGCCTGCTAGTAATGGACAATGCATCTGCTCATCCACCAAACTTGGATGACCTAATTCTGAAGGAGTTTGGGTTCATCTCAGTAAAGTTCTTTCCCCCGAATACCACTCCTCTCCTCCAACCCATGGACCAGCAGGTCATTGCAAACTTTATAAAACTGTACACCAAAGCAATGTTTGAAAGGTGCTTCAGTGTGACCTCAGACACTCACTTGACCCTACGAGATTTTTGGAAAGAACATTTCAGTATTTTCCATTGTGTAAGCCTTATAGGTAAGGCTTGGGAGGGAGTGTCTACCAGGACTTTGAACTCTGCTTGGAGAAAATTGTGGCCAGATTGTGTCGACAAGAGGGATTTGGAAGGGTTTGGGGCTGACCCTGATGAGCCTATGTCAGTTTTGAACTCTATTGTGGCACTGGGGAGTTCCATGGGGTTGGATGTGAGTTTGGAGGATGTGGAAGAGTTGGTGGAGGACCACAACGAAGAGCTAACCACTGAGGAGCTGCAAGAGCTTCAGCAGGAAGAGAAACAGATCGCAGCTCAGAATCTTGCTGCAGAGGAGGAGGAAGAGAGATGGAAGAAGGTGCCTTCTTCAGAAATTAAGAGATTTTTACTATGTGGGGTAAGATGGAAAGATTTATGGAGAAACATCACCCAGAGAAGGATGTTGCAAGCCATATCGGCAACTTGTACAGTGACAGAGTCTTGGCCCATTTTAGGGAAGTTTTAAAGAGACGCCAGAAACAGAGCTCTCTGCACAGTTATTTTGCGAGACAGGACTCCAGTGACTCTCAAGCTGGTCCTAGTGGCATTAAGAAACAGAGAAAAGAAGCAACTCCAGAAAAGCAAATGGTACCTGAGGTGTTGCTGGAAGGGGATTCCCCTTCCAAACTATAAACAATCCACTCTCTCCTCCTCCTCCTGTCTCCCATACACTAAGAAGAATCTCCAATAAAGGTAAGTGTTATGCTGTTAATGTTTCATTCATCATTTCCCATTGTATTGTTTATGTACTACATGAATATTTCATGTAAAAATTTTTTGTGTTTTAATACTTCTGGGTGTCAGGAACGGATTAATTGAATTTACATTATTTCTTATGGGGAAAATTGATTCGTAAATCGACCATTTCGATAATCGACCGGCTTCCAGGAACGGATTACCGTCGATAATCGAGGGACCACTGTATATATATATATATATATGTGTAGGGAGGTACCACCTCTAAAACTGTCCTGGGGACTCTCATCCTCAGGGAAAAGAATAAACTTGCTTCAGAAAAAACTCTAGGTTCTCCCTGAAGCTGTTTGAGAATTTTCTCCTACAACCCCTATATTTAATATATATTTTATTTAAAGACAAAATACATTGACAAAACATTCACAAAAATACAATAGAAAGTAAAACAACCTAGATAACAACTCAGAGCTACATCTGGAATACTTCGTCCAGCTCCCCGGCGGTGGGCCGCGTGCCCAGAATGCTGCAGGCATTTCCTCTCTGGATATATATATTTCCTTCACCAAACAGCATGTAAGTATATGTACAGTATTATAGAGGATATGTACAGAAAGGTAATTTGCAAGCAAGAGTCACGGTGAGAACGGTCTTCAACCAGACTGGAAGGTAAGTCTACCAATGTTGATTCACAAGTGTCCAGCATCGCTTCACAACTTTGACGGGCTTCCTTGTGATTGGCTGGGTTGATCCAAGGTGCTAGCATAAAAAGGGTGCCCTTGTTGTTATATTCTTAGCATCTGTTTGGGTGGTCGGCAGGGCATGCCTATTTATATAGGTGTGTGACATGCGCCGAATAAATTGTGACAGTCATAGCATACCACAACTCGTAGTAGTTATAGGGCGCCCCAGGAATGATATGAAGTCAAGTACAATTCCAAAAAGGGGAGGGTAACTCCATTTGCTTGGAAGAAGAACCCTTCACTTGCACCTAGACACCCCTGCTTCTCCTCCTTCCTTTCTAGACACAACCTCTTTCCCCTTCTCCCCATCCTCCTTCTCCTCTTAAAGACATTCCCTTCCTTTACTCCCCTTCAAGACCCCTCCTTCTCCTCCTCCTCCTCCTCCTCCTTCTCCTCCTCCTTCTCCTCCTCCTCCTCCTCCTCCTTCTCCTCCTCCTTAAGGAACAAGAATGGTTTTGTTTTGGTAAAGTCGATGACGTCACAGGTAATCCATCAGCGTCCCACTAACGCGTTCATGTAATCCGGCAACATGCAGGTTAAACCCACCTAGGAAGCTTTTGATGTTGTGTTTTACCGTGGAGGTTTAACGCTGGCAGTTTACATATTTCATAACCTGGCAAGACTCATCATGAATCATCTTAATAATCATGTCTCCGTCTCTGCGCGAGATATGACTGAATATATGTGATACCTGATAATTCATGGAAAATATCAGGTGTTTATATTACAGAAGAGACACGAGATGCCATCATGTAACAAATACTTAGTTATTATAAAAAAAGCGCCCTCTGTGACGTATTATCAGAACTTAAATAACCCAATTCGTGACCTTTAAATTTAATAGCATCAACAATAGCAAAACACAAGTGAGCATCATTAGAATAATTATCACAAATTCTTCGAATTGCAAATGCAGGAATTTTCAAAGAGTTTCGTCCTTTTAATTATTTTCATTGTGCACTGGCACACAGTTTGCCTTTGAGGTGGTCAATACTCAGCTCTTGGTCCCGTCTCTTACGATCGATTGGTATTGCTGGTGCCTGGTCTCTTTGGCCCTCACATACCCACTCATCAAGCTGTGTATGGAGTCAGCTTCCACCCCGTCCTTATTTATCTCGTATCAAATTCCCATTATCCCGAACTTGACAAAAATTTCTTGACGTTCCTGTGGCTTAACTGTGTCTTTATAGCCCTCTATAGCCCCTCGCCTCCACTCCTCTTATGACGGAAAGTCTGTCCCTGTCTAGTCCTCTACCCCTCTAGTCCCTCAGATTATCTTGTGCGTCGTCAGTGTGTCTTCCCAGATTTTTTTACTCTTGTCAAGAATCTGGGAAGTTCTTAGAAGTTCTGCTCGTAGCTGATTGACTTCATCTCCTGAAGCAATCTAGTGAACCTCTGGACTTTTCCGAGATCCTGCATACTTAATCCCCTCAAGGGAGGTTCTTGATGCTGGTGAGAGGCTCTTGATCTAAGGAACTGAACCTGCGCTCCAATCCCTTGAACTGAGTCTGAATGCCTTCCATCCCTCAGGCGCTATATGAGTCCTATGGGTTTAGTGCTTCCCCATAATTGCAGTATACATTATATACTTAATGAGCTCCTTGCTTTAACCCCCCCTGACTGGCTAAACATAAACCGTACACAATGGACAATAATACTCTTCGTATAGGCCTCTCTATTTAGGCCTATCTGTTTAGGACTCTCTGTTTAGGCCTTTCTATTTAGGTCTCTAAAGTTGGACCTTGTGCGTGCCTGTCTCGCTCGCTCTGGCTTGTGTTAGCGCCACAAGTGAAATACTCGATGTGATGCTTATCTTCCGGTCTTTATTTTAAGTTAAATATTCGAAGCTTCTTTCCTCCAGTTCCGTACTCGGCCTCCAGTCTTCTCTACCACCCACTGACAACTCTAGTTGTCACCTCTTTAACAACTCCTATCGCATTTTTCTTCAATCACTCTATTTCTTACAGTAGTTTTATATATACTAACAATAATATATTTCTCATTATAGAGTAAAAGTCTTACAAAAGTTGAAGTATACTTGGCAGTAGATATGTAAAATAAATAAGTATAAAACGAAATACGTAAATACAAAAAACGTAAGTACATAATACGTGAGTACATAATACTTGAGTACATAATACGGAAGTACACAATACGTGAGTGAGTCTTTAAGTGTTCTTCTTTCTTTTAATGTCTGTTCTTAAGGCTGAGTAAACTTGAACAGAACCTGTCAGGGTGACACAACGCCTGAAGAACGGAAAGTAATCACGTATCATTCAAGAATGGGGGAAGGGATGGCCCCCATTCCTTCAGCGCTTCACCGGCGTCAAGGGACGAAGGAATATCGAGAAGCGGAAGGATCGACGCATGAGCCAGTCAACAAACTCGCTTTAATTTAAAAAAAAAAAATTCCCCCTAGTAAAACTAGCTTTAAACATATTGAATATACTTTTATCATTTTCTTCCCAGGTACGTAAGTCGGCCAGCGCTGAGTGATTACGCTGTGCGGAGGTTAACAGATAGATTTGATAAACAAGGGATCGAACGCCACACAGTCACAAATTATAGACTGTCACCAGAACTCATTTCGAACGCATTTAAAATATCGAAAAGACATATTAACCTTGTCAGTATAATGATTGCAATATTATACCATCGTGTATAATGATGCCTCGTTATACACGCCATTATTACTTTCTGTATAATAAACGCCCATTACACCTCTGTGTGAAAGGTAATATATATAACGTATATTATTATATACCAAGAGTAATTTTTTAGCAATTTTTTTGCGTGTGTGAAAAGTAATAATGAATTATATTTAAACTGTATAAGTATCATTTAAAAAAAGTAATGGATTACATAGGAAATGTCACATTGTTTCATATTATTATTATTATTATTATTATTATTATTATTATTATTATTATTATCATTACAGATCGGGAGATGCTATGCCCCTACAGACGTAGCTCAAACACCTTGAATCAAGAGACCTTCACCAGCATCAACTAACTCCGTCATAAAGAGGGGAAAAATATTACAGTACTTGGACGATTCCCCTTAACGTTGTGTTGACGTAAAAGAAAATACAGCAACACTGCAGCAGGCCTACTGGCCCACACTAGGCAGGTCCTGCTCGAAACCAACCCTCCCAACCCACCTATCTGACCAACCATTTCTCACGTACCAACACGTTATGACACGTTAGTGGGGAACTTACACAAGGATTAACTAATGATTATAATAAAAATTATTGAAACAATTATGTAATTAACACCTGTCAACGACGCACTTTTTCATTATTTTCATTCTTCTTGTGTTTATTGTTATATACAGTGTTCTCAGTTCCCTGATGTCCTGTGCAGCATCTGGGTATGTTTATTGCCACTGGATGGCGAAACGTCTACAATAAAGATACCCAGATGTTTCACATATGTCTCAATTTCATCTTGTCGGTATTGTATACCATTCTTGTATTCCCTGATATCCTGCAACCCACTGATAATGGGTTGGACGAATAGTTCTTAGTGGGTTTGGTCTTGAGGAAGATCTGCCAAGCATGGGCCAGTAGACTTGCTGCAGTGTTCCTCCTTTCTGACGTTTGTTTGAAAAAATGGCGACTAATGCAGCGGTGTGACGTCAGTGTTCACCATCTGGGAACACTATTTTACTCTCCTCGAAACTGAAAATTAATATAACAAGAAAATCATATTTTTTTTTTGTATATTTTACGATTTTAATTTTTGAGTTGTGTTCTACTTTCAGCCCTCAGAAGTTACGTGAGAGAGAGAGAGAGAAAGAGAGAGAGAGAGAGAGAGAGAGAGAGAGAGAGAGAGAGAGAGAGAGAGAGAGAGAGAGAGAGAGAGAGAGAGGAGAGAAGTTTCCCTCCTGGCACAGCTGTCAGGCTGTCACTGCTAAATTTTTAAAATGTAAATTAACAAGACTGGGGCCTACATAGTTTTTTTTTCAACAATCCAAAACTTCTTCTAAGTAAAATAACTTTCTCTAAGCAAGTGTCTAACCCATAGCATATTTGTGGCATGAATTACGTCCAGTCATACATTATATCCAGTCATACATTATATCCAGTCTTACATTATATCCAGTCATACATTACATTCAGTCATTGTCCGTTATGAGTAAATTATTCATTGTTTTACGTAAAAAGCTTTCAGAGTCATTAAGTCAATTTGTTATTCATTTGCGTTTATGCAAAACTCGTCTGTCTGTTATATAATTAGTGTCCAAAGTAAACAGTTGACAGCAGTCCACTTGTCGACAGGAATTTTGCAGCGAACACAGTCTGCCTGCAGGAAGTGTGCAGCCAAGATCCTTTGTTTGCAGGACTATAACAGCAGAGTTCATTTTGTTTGTAGGAATTTTTAGAGCAGAGCTAATTTTTGTTTGCAGGAATTTTGCACCAGAGTTCATTTTGTTAGTAGGAAGCGTGGAAGAACACATACAGATGCGGAAATATTGCGAGTATCTGAACAAAATGAAGTGAGATAAGTGGGAGACTCTTATGGTGCCTTGGTTATGGTGTCTTGGTTATGGTGCCTTGGTTATGGTGCCTTGGTTATGGTGTCTTGGTTATGGTGTCTTGGTTATGGTGCCTTGGTTATGGTGTCTTGGTTATGGTGTCTTGGTTATGGTGCCTTGGTTATGGTGTCTTGGTTATGGTGCCTTGGTTATGGTGCCTTGGTTATGGTGCCTTGGTTATGGTGCCTTGGTTATGGTGCCTTGGTTATGGTGCCTTGGTTATGGTGTCTTGGTTATGGTGCCTTGGTTATGGTGCCTTGGTTATGGTGTCTTGATTATGGTGTCTTGGTTATGGTGTCTTGATTATGGTGTCTTCGTTATGGTGTCTTGATTATGGTGTCTTGGTTATGGTGTCTTGGTTATGGTGTCTTGGTTATGGTGCCTTGGTTATGGTGTCTTGGTTATGTGTCTTGGTTATGGTGTCTTGGTTATGGTGCCTTGGTTATGGTGTCTTGGTTATGGTGTCTTGGTTATGGTGTCTTGGTTATGGTGCCTTGGTCATGGTGTCTTGGTTATGGTGTCTTGGTTATGGTGTCTTGGTTATGGTGTCTTGGTTATGGTGTCTTGGTTATGGTGCCTTGGTTATGGTGCCTTGGTTATGGTGCCTTGGTTATGATGCCTTGGTTATGGTGTCTTGGTTATGGTGTTTTGGTTATGGTGCCTTGGTTATGGTGTCTTGGTTTTGGTGTCTTGGTTATGGTGTCTTGGTTATGGTGTCTTGATTATGGTGTCTTGTTTATGGTGTCTTGTTTATGGTGCCTTGGTTATGGTGCCTTGGTTATGGCGTCTTGGTTATGGTGTCTTGGTTATGGTGCCTTGGTTATGGTGTCTTTGTTATGGTGTCTTGGTCATGGTGTTTTGGTTATGGTGTCTTGGTTATGGTGTCTTGGTTATGGTGCCTTGGTTATGGTGCCTTGGTTATGGTGTCTTGGTTATGGTGCCTTGGTTATGGTGCCTTGGTTATGGTGTCTTCGTTATGGTGCCTTGGTTATGGTGTTTTGGTTATGGTGTTTTGGTTATGGTGCCTTGGTTATGGTGCCTTGGTTATGGTATCTTGGTTATGGTGTTTTGGTTATGGTGTCTTGGTTATGGTGTTTTGGTTAGGGTGCCTTGGTTATGGTGTCTTGGTTATGGTGTTTTGGTTATGGTGCCTTGGTTATGGTGTCTTGGTTATGGTGTTTTGGTTATTGTGCCTTGGTTATGGTGTCTTGGTTATGGTGTTTTGGTTATGGTGCCTTGGTTATGGTGTCTTGGTTTTGGTGTCTTGGTTATGGTGTCTTGGTTATGGTGTCTTGATTATGGTGTCTTGTTTATGGTGTCTTGTTTATGGTGCCTTGGTTATGGTGCCTTTGTTATGGCGTCTTGGTTATGGTGTCTTGGTTATGGTGCCTTGGTTATGGTGTCTTGGTCATGGTGTCTTGGTTATGGTGTCTTGGTTATGGTGTCTTGGTTATGGTGTCTTGGTTATGGTGCCTTGGTTATGGTGCCTTGGTTATGGTTCTTGCTTATGGTGTCTTGGTTATGGTTCTTGCTTATGGTTCTTGCTTATGGTGTCTTGGTTATGGTTCTTGCTTATGGTGTCTTGGTTATGGTGTCTTGGTTATGGTGTCTTGGTTATGGTGTCTTGGTTATGGTGTCTTGGTTATAATGCCTTGGATATGGTGCCTTGGTTATGGTGCTTTGGTTATGGTGCCTTGGTTATGGTGTCTTGGTTATGGTGTCTTGGTTATGGTGTCTTGGTTATGGTGCCTTGGTTATGGTGTCTTGGTTATGGTGTCTTGGTTATGGTGTCTTGGTTATGGTGCCTTGGTTATGGTGCCTTGGTTATGATGCCTTGGATATGGTGCCTTGGTTATGGTGCCTTGGTTATGGTGCCTTGGTTATGGTGCCTTGGTTATGGTGTCTTGGTTATTGTGTCTTGGTTATGGTGCCTTGGTTATGGTGTCTTGGTTATGGTGCCTTGGTTATGGTGTCTTGGTTATTGTGTCTTGGTTATGGTGCCTTGGTTATGGTGTCTTGGTTATGGTGCCTTGGTTATGGTGTCTTGGTTATGGTGTCTTGGTTATGGAAACTGTTGAACGTGTTTCACGACGCCCACTCGTGTCTCCTCCTAATCTTCCTCTGCCTCTTATACCTCTCCTGTTTCCTCCTTTTATCACTATCTCAATCCCTAATTTCCTTCCCTTGGTCCATCCATCCATGCGTCATTCTACCTTCAACATTCATTCTTCAACTTCTTTCCCACCTTCCCCCCCCCCCCACACTAAGCAATTCTACCTCCCACCTCTTCCCCTCTCTCCTCTAATCTCTCTCTCTCTCTCTCTCTCTCTCTCTCTCTCTCTCTCTCTCTTCCTACCCTTCCCCCTTAACTAGTTCCATCCTATCTCCTCTCATCGTGTCCTCTCTCTCTCCACCATCTTCATCGTCTGCCCCTCCACACCTCTCCTTGCCTCCTGCGCCATCAGTCAACAACATAACACAACACACTTACTTTATTCCTTTCATCCTGTGTGTACTAACATCCTTCCTCTTATTTTCTCATTATTGTGTTTACCTCTACTTGCCATCCCATAATTTCCACCTTTATCAGAATTCCACCTCTTTCATATTTCCGAATTTTCTTCCTTAAACCTGATTGCTGGATTATGTTCGTGATAGAGCGTTAAATCCGCATGGGTCCTGCAGTTTCTGGAGAGAGGGAAGTTATCAAGTTTGAGCCAAGGAAGGGGAGGGGATCGTAGCTGCAAATTCTTTGGATTAAGAGCCCTTGATTAGTGCCAAGTCGCGCCCTCTGGAAGCAGCGTCGTGCTGTCAGTCACCTAACCGAGTCTGCGGGGAGTTGAACTCTAGCTCATGAGCCACCCGAATCAGCACTTTCAATTAAGGGGTGTCGCTCACTTTCTGCCCTTTTCCAACTCCGCCATACCTACTCACCCATATGTGGTTGCACGGGTTGAGTCACAGCTCCTGATAAAGACAGTCTAAAATAAACTCTTTTGTGGAGGGGAAGACAACGTTTCGCTCTATGCAGAACCTCATCACGACCCGACACACTCACCATTGTTAGCAATACGTTACTTAGATCCACTCGTTCCATTGGATCCACTTAGACTAATGTATATATTAAGACGGCCTCCTCTACATCCCTCATTGATGCATTCCTTGCCTCGCTAAACCCTCACACTGAAGGAGTCCTTTTTCAGTTGATGTCCTTTTGATTCATCTGAGCTTCAAGTTTCTAACTGCACCCCGTCGTTTCGTTTCCTATCTAGAAAAAAAGTATGTTCCTATTAAATGTGGGCGAGAGAGAGGGAGAGAGTGGGGTATATCTCTCACAATCTCACTCAAGTCTTAGTTGTCTTACCAGTGTCGAGATGAGAGTCGAGAATCAGAGGTCGTCACACCTCGTGAATATTCCACGCTGCTTCCTTCGGCCCCTCGGCCGCAAGAAGTAAGCACTGACGAATTTTCAAGATAAAGCAGGATTGCAGCTCGTAATCTTTATTAACTACGTCACAGACAACAGCAAAGGTCACAAATAACAACAAGTTGGAAACAATAGCGCAAACGTAACAATCACACAGGCTTCCGAGACAAGAGCAACAGTCTCACACAACAGCAATAGTCACAAACAATAACAACAGCCAAAGACAATAACTACAGTCACAAACAATAACAATCACAAACAATAACAACAGTCACAGACAATAACAACAGTCACAAACAATGACAACAGCCACAAACAATAAGTCACAAACAGCAAGTCACAAACAATAACAGCCACAAGCAATAACAGCCACAAGCAATAACTGCCACAAACAATAGCAAGAGTCACAATAGCACGACCGTCATAAGCAATAACAGAGGCGTCACAAACCATGGTATAAACAAACTGTAGCAGTATACGAGGCAAACAACAGCACAAGAGACATAAACAACAGCAGAGGCCAACTAACTCAGAAAGCCTAAAATTGGAACACAAGTCAGTGATGTCCAACGAAGCTTCACTTGTTTCAGAACTGTCTCATATATCTCATGATTATTTTGGTATTTCAAGGCTGGTTTGGCTTGCTGCATGACTGCCTCCAGCCGTTGAAGACTGCCTCCAGTGTTCCAAGACAGCTTCGAACTGATCAAGATTGTTTCAAGTACTCCAAGATAGCTTCGAACTGATCAAGATTCTTTCAAGCACTCCAAGATAGCTTCGAACTGATCAAGATTGTTTCAAGCACTCCAAGATAGCTTCGAACTGATCAAGATTGTTTCAAGTACTCCAAGATAGCTTCGAACTGATCAAGATTGTTTCAAGTACTCCAAGATAGCTTCGAACTGATCAAGATTGTTTCAAGTACTCTAAGATAGCTTCGAACCGATCCAAGACAGTTTAAAGCCGTCCAAAACTGCTCCAAGATTATTTCAAGTTTTACAACACTATAAGTACCCCTGTTTATACCTCAGTCCATATCTGATCATTACTATCCCACATTAATTTTCTTCCCATCTCTCTACGCAACACTCCCTGGCAGATATATATATATATATATATATATATAGAGATATATAGATATATATATATATATATATATATATATATATATATATATTTATATATATATTTATATATATAAGTAGGTCTTTTAACCTGATTTCTGTAAATTTGAAAAAGAAGGTTTATAATTTCTTTGACCTTCATTTAGTTTATGGATAATTTTGTTTATGATCTATGTGTACGCATATGCATTTGCCCAGTTGTGTTAGCAAGGGTCGAGTCACAGCTCCTGGCACTGATTCTAGCCTACTGTCCAAGTAAAAGAATATATAATGTATGGTGCTTGAATTAATTATTTCAGTCTAGTCACTCTGGTATATACGCGCGTGCAGTTAATATCGTAACTAAATTATTAGTGCATTTACAAGAACTCCCTAAACCCGTAAGCGTTATACAGAAGAGAAATGTTCTGTCCAAAACAAAATATGGGAAACATCCCAGGAGTGACTTGACCCTGTAAGACACATCATCACCAGACACACGAGGAGGCTGGACTCTGGACAAGAGCAGCAAATCTTTGCCCCTTGTAAGGCTCACACTCCCCGTGGCGATGGCAAGCAGCAGCCAGCTGGTTAACTGTGGTTGCACCAGCACGTTAAGGCCATAGTGGGAGAGCTACATGCAAGAAGACTTAGCTGAAGTGTAGACACAACGTTGCTGCCGTAAATGATTCAAAGAGAGACGTAATTTTGGCATCATGGCTGTCCAACGCTACTTCGCTGCTCCACTGGTAACATACCAGCATGTGTAATTTGTTTTTTTAACACGTCGGCCGTTTCCCACCGAGGCAGGGCGACCCAAAAAGAAAGAAAAACAAAAAAGAAAGAGGATACGAAAAATTTGCACGATTACACTTAGGAAGAAGCGCTAAACCCGTCGGGGAGGGAGGGAAGAAGAGACAGACGACAATCAGGTTCCATCCAAGGAAAGGGAGGATCAAAGAACCCTTCACTGTCACTAAGACGACTCAAAATACCGTTGGGAAATTAACTGTAGTCTAATAAAAAAAAAATTGGGGGGGGGGGGAGATTTTTTTTCATTCAGTATTTTTTGTACATGTTTTGTGAATTTCATTTTTGAATTTATTTACGTGTTATATCTGCTTTGTTTTTCGACGTGGTGATTTAGTGGTCTTGTTGGGCGGTGTTTCTCTCTCTCTCTCTCTCTCTCTCTCTCTCTCTCTCTCTCTCTCTCTCTCTCTCTCTCTCTCTCTCTCTCTCTCTCTCTCTCTCTCTCTCTCTCTCTCTCTCAAGAGTAGGTAAATTTATATTTTCGTCTCATCTCCAAAACTTTCTTTTTGTTGTTTTATTATAGAGTGATTTTATGAGTGAAATTCTTCATTACTTCACCACAAAGACGCAGGTTCAACCAGCACTGTATTTCACGAAATGCTAAACCCGTCTGGTGCCAGTGTAGAAAGAGGTCCTTGATAACTGAGGCTGTTGGTGCCACAGAGAGACTTTAGCTAGTGTGTGTGTGTGTGTGTGTGTGTGTCTCACACACAAGTCCCCGGGATGCATAACGAAGCTGATACTCTGGCTTAACTAGGATTAAATACAGAGAACGTTGACAACAGCGTCAGACTGACATGCGTCAGACTTTACATCCTCATCACGAGGAAACACTGTGAAGTAGAAAGATGAAAATATAACTGGAAGCTGAAAGACACCTTGTCCATCGTGTGGAAAATACTGTATATATTTTCCAGAAATACAGTAGTTATATGTATATAGATGGCCATACTGTATTTAATAATATTTATGTCATAGAAAACGGAAAGCCTGCGTCTGCGCAGAAGAGAGTCGCCATTGTTTTTTGAATGTGTTACAAGCACGTTAATGTGAGGTACATCATTTTCGTCCTCTATAGGTAAAATTGGGTTGACACCTCTCAAATAGGAGACGAAATTGTTGGATGTGCGTTCCTGCATAATTTGAGTATCAGGCGACAGGACAGGACAACTCCAGGAACCTCAGATAAGCTGTCTAATTTATGTTTAAATTCTGGCCAGTAATTTTTTCATAAATGTAGGCAAAAGGGGAGGTCCTGTACATGACACATTAATCTCCAGTCAAATTGGTGAGTGATATTAAGATATTTTCCTTCTGTTATGTAAATGTGTATATATATAATCATTTATTATTTTTAATATACAGTCCACAAATTTACATATTTACCAGAATTCCTGGTGATGTAGCTTTTATTTATAATTAATAGGTCCAGAGCAACTTGTGGATATGACAGTGGTAGGTATCGAAGGGGGACTTTTTTTGCGACCTAGGTGTCCCAAATTCCTACTTGTCTAACTGATAAATAATAATTATCTTTGTTCATTTACTGTTATGTACATAATGATACATTCAGATAAATGTAATTTCCCACACATCGTATACAAATGTTAAGTAAAATATGTTTATCGGGAAATACTAGAAAGATGATAACGAAGCCTATTGCTGAAAACCTTCATCCGCCAGCAGCTTCCCAGTTCCTTTACTCCAACAACATTTGTGTAGAATCATATGATGGAGTCACCTAACACGGAAACTTGTTATAAATAAATGATGTGTAAAGTAGCAGCGTTGGTTTTCATTTTGTAAGACTTTGCTTCTCGTTATTGTTATTATTATCTCGCTAGGGTCATGCAGCGCCTGAAGAACGGAAGGAAATTGTGTTTGATCCTGGGAAGGGAAAGGCAGCTCCAGTTCCTTGGATATTGAGCCTTTCCTCAGCATTAAGGCATCTCCGTGGAGAATGCCTTAGCAACAAGGTATATATACATGTGTCTGTCAGACCAAGACTACATTTATAAATACCTGTAAAGGAAGATGCCAGTCACGTGCGGCTGCGTGCGGCTAGCAATAACAGCCTGGTTGATCAGTCCCTGGTCCATCATGAGGCCTGGTCACAGACCGGGCCGCAGGGGCGTTGACCCCCGGAACTCTTTCCAGGTATACTCCAAGTGGAACGTATTGTGTATACACAAACACACCACCAAATACTGTAACACTATCTTGGTGAGTCCATAAATTTAACCTTTTAGAAGCAGTCCCATACAGACCTTACACATAGTAAAGGCAACCCACTTCACTGTTGACAAGATATCTGAAGTACTACCACTGTATCTGCGCTCTGCACCAGCCTGTGAAATAGCCTAGTGACTTCACTGCTCGAAGATCTCAGAAATTCTTACATGATATCGTTACCGGCCGTCGGTTAGGTAATAAAAATGAACTGTGCGGTGAGATTAAACTCCGTGAGATGAGTGTGGTGATAATGGCTTAGAAAACCAACAAGCTGAAGAATGATGGACTGAACATATCGACTCCAGGCTGAGGGAATGATTACTTGGAAATCCTCATCTTCCACCGTTCTTCTCTGTGTTGGTGTTGCGCTTAGGGCAATAAGAAAGCCTATTAAGCCCTTCAAGCAACAAGGAATAGGAAAACATCTGCTAAAAGTCAAATTCATTCAAGGGTTCAATTGGAAATAATTTTTGAGGTTCTTTCTGATATTTATTAAGATGCTTAATAAACTGCAAAAAGGTTTTATACTATTTCCTTAAAAGGCAACACTGTAAAATATAACATTAATAAGATATTTACACCGAGATACTGACACTTACATTACAGCCTTTTTCTAGAACACATCTGAATGAGCGTGGAGTCTTAACACGCTCGAATTCACTAACACTTTACAATGTTTCTCAGAACATAGCGTAAACCACTACTCTCATCCAACTTGCAATGGTCTCCAAAACACTTAATACACATATCGATAGTCTCCACACTTAATACACATATCGGCACTGTCAAAATGAAAAGAGTTTCTTGATGCAACTGACTGCGACGGGTAACTCCTTGAACTCTTCACACTAAAGACACCTGAATATTCATTGAGGATATAGAGACAATCAAGAGCGCCTTAATACAGCCATCCGCACTCCATCCGAGGAACTCTGGTACAAGACCGACCAGTGTTGGAGGATCGCGAAGGAACCTCAAAAGGGGCCCAAGGTTAGCTCCAGTAAACAAGGTGTGACTCTCTCCAAAGGTGAGGGTGAACTGTGTCGTCTATGAGAGACCAACTGATGACTGAGGTCAAACCCCACAGGCTCAACATTGGGTGTGATGATGTTGACTCGCAGTTGTACGGCAGACACCGGCAGGTAAACCAGTTAATTAACCAAACATTTTCCCTTGTGGAGAGCCAACCATAATTCTCAAACATACACTGTAAATGTTGCATTCTAGCTAAGACATAGCTAAATCAAATAATAGTATAAAGTAAGACATTTTAATTTTAGCTAATAATGGAAATATCTCCAACATACAATCTTGATAAAATATACACAATATTAAAGATACAAAATTTTTAAATAAACAGATTAGTTCAGAGTTCGCAGTAATTGGCCTGAAGAAGTCACTGACTGTCGAAACGTTTCCTCGCTAAAGATTCCCAAATCATGTACGTCTGATTCTCCATCCCCGAAACGAGTCTGTAATCTCCAGAATCTACACGTGTTTACCCGCGGCGGTTTACATGGAGAATCCTCACCCCTGTGTTCCCTGTTTTGTGCTGCCGCTCACACAATATACCCAGCAAACTAGCTCCCCAGGCAGCGCAAATTTTAAAGAAAAAATGAACTGCATTGACAATGAACATGTCCAGAGGTCTTGGAGGATATCCAAGGAATGGCTGCTGAACAAGGATCCCAGTGGAAATAAGTCACTTCGTCTGACTTTTTTTGGGGTTATCATAGGTATTTTATACAATGTATGATATTTGTACTTACGTGCACCTGTGGCTAAATAAACTTACTTAATTACTCCGTGTAAGTAAACTTGTGTCTCGTCTAAGTTTGCTGATTTATATTCTTGTAAGATCCAACACGTGTTTTTTTCAGTCATTTTGGAATCATATATTTACATCAAGACATCGTTGAACACCCAGTCTCATTGATCACACCATCACTAGTAGCTACACCATGTTGTTTAGTGCTCCTAACACCCTCACCAGTAGCTACATCATGTTGTCTAGTGCTCCTAACACCCTCACCAGTAGCTACATCATGTTGTCTAGTGCTCTTAACACCCTCACCAGCAGCTACATCATGTTGTCTAGTGCTCCTAGCACCAGTAGCTACATCTACATTATGTTGTCAAGCGACTACCATCCCCTGTCTTCTTGGTGATGGACGCCCCTCAGGTCAGTAGACTTCTTAACAGTTCGAGTGCAGCTGCAGGTGCTGGCATGGGTTTGATAGGTCACTGAAGTAGACATTAACAGCAAAGAACCAGACACACTCTCATGTGATGCTCTGGCACTGAGTGGATGTCAGGTTCTGCTCCATCAAGAACTAACTACCTTAGTACTCCGGTCCTGGAAGTAACCACTGATGCTCACGAATGAAAGCACACATTTATATTGCTTGCAGCTTTGCAACAAAGTCCACTGCAACAGCAGAACTGATCTCTGCTCCATTCGGTGCCTGGTGCCATTAGGTGCCTGGTGCCACTAAGTGTTAAAGTCAACTGGTGATCAACTGAAACACACCTTTTCTGAAACTGGTTTTCTCGGTCACACAAGAGTTAACGATAGGAAAAAAAAATACAACATTACTGTAAGTTTTTTGAGCCAAAATTATCTCAGACTTTCACAGATGACTGACGACAATCACTGCACCAATTGCTGGCCTCAGCAGTCACTTACAGTGTCAAGCAGACTTGTCAGAGATGGAGAGGCGACGCTAGTATCATAGTAATGTCTACGACCGACCTCACAGCCTCTCCTTTCCTGTGATTTAAAGATCTGGACGTCTTCCTCTCGCCTAAGATCATTTTTACTCGTTTCACTCAGCTCTAATGCTTATCTTTCTAGATCTGAAGCTTTCAATTAAGCAAGGAAAGAAGCTGTTAATATGTCAGTCTCAGCTTGACTCCTGGATGCCCCACTCTCATCAAGATCATTTAATAGTGTTATCTTACCTCAGCTCATTTTATGGGTGTAAAATTTAATAACAAGCAGCAGGGGAAAGATATCTGTGAAACAGAACTTGAATCTTATTCGTTGTCTTTATTTATCTCCTGTCTCTATTTTGTGGGAAAATATTCCATGTGCGAGTCACTCGAGTAATGAATAACAGCTGGAGGGATGCCGTTGAAAAAGGCATTACCAAAGTGAAACTACTGATGATTGCCCGTCTTATGGAATAAGAGCTGTCTTATAACAGCTCACAAGAATGGGCCAAATGAGGGATCTTGAGAACATTGGCCTTGTATATGCACAGTAAGGTTGCCAACATATCTTCTGCATCGTCGAGGAGAGACGAAGATAGGTTACCAGACATATTCCTTTACCTTACTTACATATTAGTCACAAGGGAAGGCTAACCGGGAGTGTGGTGCATACTCAAGGCGAGAGCCAGATGCCCCTCTTTCTTCTTCTATGCTCCCTCACTCTCACCCTAAACCTACAATAACCCCCAAACTCACCTCCCTTTGCGTCACCACACACACAATACTCCCTCATGATCACACCTACAACACACCCTCACCTCCCTCACCATCATCACCACCACACAATACTCCCTCACCCTCTTCCTCCTGCACCAACAGCAGCCAATAATGGACTGAACATTTCAGACACTTCAACTGGTCGACGGTCGTTAAGGGCGTCATTGTTAGAGATTAACTTTTATCGTCAAGTGAAAGAAATCGAACAAGCTATCTGCTTGTTACGTGAGGGTTCCTGAGCTCTCCCCTCTGAATGACACAGAGTGAAGGTGTCAGGTTCCCCCTGGATACAGTCAACAGGGACAAGGGTAGTCAAGGTGAGAAGGAATTGCTCTTTAATTTAAATATTAAATCTTAATTATATAAGGGGGTAAAGAATGACATAGGGGGGGTAAGATTTTTTTTTAACCCCGCTATCTCCCAGGTAGGGTGACTCTAAAAATGAAAATCTTTCATCATCTTTCATTCAGAGGTGTGCAGACAAAGCAATTCGAACGATCATTCGAGCTGCAACATCCACACCTGTGCTTGTGATTCTCACGGGCTCAGATCATGCTAACCAGTTTCCTCTGAATTCCTTGATAAAAATGTCCTTGGTCACACTCCAACAGCACATCAATTCATCAAAACCACTTTTTTTCCACTCATTCCAATCTAATATGCTCACACTTACCTGCTGGATGTTCAAGACCCTAACACTCAAAAGCCTTCATTATATCCCCCCCCTCTCCAACCATTAATGCAATTCCTCAGTAAAGGTTCCTTCCTTTCACCTTAGACTTATATATCCTCTTGGTCATCCTATTCTGCACCATTCTCTCTAAATGCCCAAAATCACCTCAACGGTCCCTTTTCTGCCCTCTGAATTATATTTTAGTAACCCCATACCATCTTCTATTTCACTACATAATATTCACACTACACATTGCTCTCAAATATATCTCCACTGCTTGTATCTTCCTCGTCTCTGCAACGTTTAAACCTCACCTTTCACACCCATATAAAACAGCTGGTGACATTGTGCTACATTTTTCTCTTTTGCCTCAAATAGATCAATTTCTTTTCACAGACACCACAACACACCATGCACCTGTTTCCTCTTGTATATTCTGTGGTTCACCTCGTCTTTCATAGGCCCATCTGTCAACACGCCCACCCCCCAAAAATCTACATAAATTCATTTCCCCCATATTCCCCCCAATCTGATATCCATTTTTCAGTGGCTAAATATTTTGTTGCTCTACTCACTTTGCTCTTTCATGTGTTCGCTTTTGATTCCCTTCACAAACTCTCCCACAAACCTTTGCTACGTCTCCCTAGAATCTCTCAAAAGAACTGCGCCATCGGCAAAGAGCAACTGTAACACCTCGCACCACGGACCTATTCCATACATTTGCAACATTGCTAGGCTATCCACCCAATAATATGCAACAAATAGTTATTTACCTTCAAAGTATTATTCACTTAGATGATTCGATGTAAATACTTGCTCTACACATCTCCTACCCTTCCTAAAACCTAATTATTATTATTATTATTATTATTATTATTATTATTATTATTATTATTATTATTATTATTATTATATTCACATTCACAGGAAAGCTAAACCCGTACGTCATACAGCGCCTGGAAAATGGGAGGCAATCAGATTTGATCCAGGGAAGTAGAGAGAGAGAAAAGTGACGAGCAGGAGACAACTTAATTGTCAATCACCTGGTACAGGTGACTAGTGGCGTCGTCCAGGTAACATAATTAAATATTCACGACCTTAATGTAGATGGTGGAGTAATTTCTCTCTCTCTCTCTCTCTCTCTCTCTCTCTCTCTCTCTCTCTCTCTCTCTCTCTCTCTCTCTCTCTCTCTCTCTCTCTCTCTCTCTCTCTCTCTCTCTGTCTCTCACTCTGTCTGTCTCTCTCTCTCTCTCTCTCTCTCTCTCTCTCTCTCTCTCTCTCTCCATCTCTCACTCTCTCTCTCTCTCTCTCTCTCTCTCTCTCTCTCTCTCATCTATCTATCTCTATCTCTCTCCATACCAGATAACACTGATTGAAGGTACAGTGTGAAGGGTGATAAGAAAGGATGTGTAGGGGAAGGGAGGGTTGACGAGGAAGAACTGACAAGGATGAGGAAGAGAGGAGGATGAGGAGGAGAAGAGGTAGAAGGGAAAAAGAGATAGTAGTTCAAATTCCCTATTTTCCTCTTCCTCAATTTCCTGCTCCTTTTATTTATTCTTCTTTCCCTCTTCTCTGCCCTCATTCTCCTCTTCTTTCTCGTTATGTGAAACTAGAGAAGTAGTGAGAGAGAGAGAGAGAGAGAGAGAGAGAGAGAGAGAGAAATGGTACAGAGTCAGCAAGACATCCTATTGGTGCAAGTGTTCCACAGGGAAGTGTGCTTGGGCCATTGTTATAGAATGTCTACCACAGTGACTTTCTTCAACTCATTCCAGAATTCCATGCATATGCAAATGACTACATTCTGGCATTTACTTATCCAAGAGAGGAAATGCCAGCTGCTCTAAGATACATCAATCACCAGCTTACATCTATATCAGCCTGGAGTAAATAATGGCAGGTAACATTTGCTTCTCAGAAAACACAAATGCTAATGGTATCTATGCACCATGATGGTAATGCTGGGGCAAAATGAATGGCAGAGTGTTGGAACCCGGAGATGAGATTGATGTTCTTGAGGTGAAATTTGACTCCAAACTGACTATAAAGAATTACGTTGTAAATCTTGTAAGCAAGGCAGACACACTACTGTGTGTCTCATACTTACTCGACAATAGAGGCTGTACGAGGCACAAGTACGCTCACATCTTGAGTACGCTCCACTTTCTTGGAATGCCTGCCATCTCCATCTCATCTTTGACTTCTTAACAGAAAAAAACACAGAGCAAGAAAACTCAACTCTCGCCTGGACCCAGCCTGGAAAGATTTGTCACTTCAGCAGAGTCTGCAACACAGGAGTGATATGTGGGCGGCCTTACTGTTATGTACAAAGCCAATATTGCCAAAGTACCACTCCAGTAACAGCGACAAGTGAACTTCTACACCACAAGACGGGCAGCAAGCAACAACTTCACTGTTGTTGTACCTGAACATCAATATATCTGAGATCATTTATTCCCTGGATGACTCGAGTCTGGAACATGTTCGTACAGCATAATGATGTCAACGAAATAAAGTCAGATGACCAAATGTAATTTTTGGCCCACAGATGGCTCCAACTTCATCCTGTTCCCTACCTGTATGTCTCATAACAATAAAAAGACTTTTAAATTAGCTGATGTAGGTAACAGCTCTTAGCTTGTAAATAATTAAGAAGTGCTTATTTTCCATTGTTATTCTCCTTCATTCTTCTTACTACTGTTCCACATCCTCTTCTTCCTCTTCGTTTATCAGGAGCTCTCCCTTCCCTCGGACCAAACCCGACCATCATCACCCCTACGGATTTACCGCTCTTACAGTTGACGACAATAATAATCGTTAATAAGCTCTAAACCCGTAGAGGATCACGCAGCACCAAGGATAAGGGATGGGATGGGAGGCAGTCAGATTTGATCCAGGAAGAGGAGTGGTAGCTCAGGTTCCCTGGATGAAAAGCCGATTCGCATAGCTAGCAAGTCAATTAAGGTCAAATGATAATTACCATTAACTGTATTATTTAGTTAACCATTAGTTCAGCTGCTTGATGCTGTGGTTAATTAAGCTGGAGTGACCTTTAATAAAGGTCTGGACCAGTGATGTGTTTAGTGACCTTTAATAAAGGTCTGGACCTGTGATGTGTTTAGTGACCTTTAATGAAGGTCTGGACTTGTGATGTGTTTAGTGACCTTTAATGAAGGTCTGGACTTGTGATGTGTTTAGTGACCTTTAATGAAGGTCTGGACCTGTGATGTGTTTAGTGACCTTTAATGAAGATCTGGACCTGTGATGTGTTTAGTGACCTTTAATGAAGGTCTGGACCTGTGATGTGTTTAGTGACCTTCAATGAAGGTCTGGACCTGTGATGTGTTTAGTGGCCTTTAATGAAGGTCTGGACCTGTGATGGGTTTAGTGACCTTTAATGAAGGTCTGGACCTGTGATGGGTTTAGTGACCTTTAATAAAGGTCTGGACCTGTGATGTGTTTAGTGACCTTTAATGAAGGTCTGGACCTGTGATGTGTTTAGTGACCTTTAATGAAGTTCTGGACCTGTGATGTGTTTAGTGACCTTTAATAAAGGCATTGACCTGTGATGGGTTTAGTGACCTTTAATGAAGGTCTGGACCTGTGATGGGTTTAGTGACCTTTAATGAAGGTCTGGACCTGTGATGGGTTTAGTGACCTTTAATGAAGGTCTGGACCAGTGATATGTTTAGTGACCTTTAATGCAGGTCTGGGCCAGTGATGTGTTAAGTGACCTTTAATGCAGGTTTTGACCTGCGGAGTGTTTAGTGACCTTTAATAAAGGTCACACACACACCTCACCAGGTACCCAGGTCACTCACACCTCACCAAGTACCAGGTCACTCACACCTCACCAAGTACCAGGTCACTCACACCTCACCAAGTACCAGGTCACACACCCCTCCCGGTTACCAGGTCACACACACCTCACCAGGTACCAGGTCACACACACCTCACCAGGTATCACGTCACACACACCTCACAAGGTACCCAGGTCACACACCTCACCAGGTACCAGGTAACACACACCTCACCAGGTACCCAGGTCACACACACCTCACCGGGTACCCAGGTCACACACACCTCACCAGATACCAGGTTACACACACCTCATCAGGTACCCAGGTCACACACACACCTCACCAGGTATCCAGGTGACACACACGCCTCACCAGGTATCCAGGTCACACAGACCTCACCAGATACCCATGTCACACAAATCTCACCAGGTACCCAGGCCACACACCTTACCAAATACCAGGTCACGCACACCTCACCAGGCACCCTGGTCACATAAACCTCACCAGGCACCCAGGTCACACACACCTCACCAGGCACCCAGATCACTCACACCTCACCAGGCACCTAAGTCACACACCTCACTAGGCACCCAGGTCACACACACCTTACCAGGTACCCAGATCACACACACCTCACCAGGTATCCAGGTCACACACACCTCACCAGATAGCCAGGTCACACACACACATCACCAGATACCTAGGTCACACACACACCTCACCAGCTACCCAGGTCACACACACACCTCACCAGATACCCAGGTCACACACACCTCACCAGATACCCAGGTCACACACACACACCTCACCAGATAACCAGGTCACACACACACCTCACCAGATACCCAGGTCACACACACACACCTCACCAGCTACCCAGGTCACATACACACCTCACCAGATACCCAGGTCACACACACACCTCACCAGATACCCAGGTCACACACACACACACCTCACCAGATACCCAGGTCACACACACACACACCTCACCAGCTACCCAGGTCACACACACACCTCACCAGATACCCAGGTCACACACACACCTCACCAGATACCCAGGTCACACACACACCTCACCAGATACCCAGGTCACACACACACCTCACCAGATACCCAGGTCACACACACACACACCTCACCAGCTACCCAGGTCACACACACACCTCACCAGCTACCCAGGTCACATACACACCTCACCAGATACCCAGGTCACATACACACCTCACCAGATACCCAGGTCACACACACACCTCACCAGCTACCCAGGTCACACACACACCTCACCAGATACCCAGGTCACACACACACACCTTGAGATTAACAACAGTGACTCCGACAATTGTGAGAGAACGAGATGATGAACTGGATAATGAAGATGCTGTATGTCAGGTGTTGTACTGTTTCATCTGAAAAACACCTGAAAAACACCTGGAAAACACATGAGGAACACATCACCAAGACCTCAGTAATATGACTGAGAAATTTCTTCGGCTCCCTCTTCTGAGAAATAAATTCATTTCTTTGGTTTTGAGAGACAGAGAGAAAGAGAGACAGAGAAAAAGAGAATGAAAGAGAATGTATATTTTCTCTACGTTCCTGCCCCTTCTCTCTCTCTCTCTCTCTCTCTCTCTCTCTCGCTCTCTCTCTCTCTCTCTCCTCTATTCATCTACTACTACCTTAATAACCCTCTCATCCAGGATCATCCCTCTCCCTCACCCACCTCCCTCACCACTACCCCACCATTACCCTCTCATCCTACCCCTGCCTCACCCAACTTCCCCAGCCTCCCTAAACCACCTGCACTAACCTGTCTCACCCACAACCCTCATCTACCACCCCACACACTCACCCACCCCTCTCACCCCACACACTCACCCACCTCTCTCACCCCACACCCTCACCCACCCCTCTCACCCCACACACTCACCCACCTCTCTCACCCCACACCCTCACCCACCTTCACCTTTCTCTCAAAATCAGCAGTTTCCGCTAACAAGCAGTAACCAAATCAATAGACAGAAAAATCTGAAAACAATTTATATGATTTGACCAATCAAGGAACAAGACTGACCGGACATAACAAATCAAGGAACAAGACTCACCGGACATAACAAATCAAGGAACAAGACTCACCGGACATAACAAATCAAGGAACAAGGCTGACCGAACATAACAAATCAAGGAACAAGACTCACCGGACATAACAAATCAAGGAACAAGGCTGACCGGACATAACAAATCAAGGAACAAGACTCACCGGACATAACAAATCAAGGAACAAGACTCACCGGACATAACAAATCAAGGAACAAGACTCACCGGACATAACAAATCAAGGAACAAGACTGACCGAACATAACAAATCAAGGAACAAGACTCACCGGACATAACAAATCAAGGAACAAGACTCACCGGACATAACAAATCAAGGAACAAGACTCACCGGACATAACAAATCAAGGAACAAGACTCACCGGACATAACAAATCAAGGAACAAGACTCACCGGACATAACAAATCAAGGAACAAGGCTGACCGAACATAACAAATCAAGGAACAAGACTCACCGGACATAACAAATCAAGGAACAAGACTAACCGGACATAACAAATCAAGGAACAAGACTGACCGGACATAACAAATCAAGGAACAAGACTCACCGGACATAACAAATCAAGGAACAAGGCTGACCGAACATAACAAATCAAGGAACAAGACTCACCGGACATAACAAATCAAGGAACAAGACTCACCGGACATAACAAATCAAGGAACAAGACTCACCGGACATAACAAATCAAGGAACAATACTCACCAAACATAACACATCAAAGAACAATACTCATCAGACATAACAGGTCAAAGGTGTGAGACTCACCAGACCCGTCACGGACACACTCTCAAAAACGTCCACCTTCAGCCAAAAAAATCTGCCTCTACAAGTTTCCGAAACAAAAAAAGAAAGAACTTTATTTTGCAGATGTATTAGTATTGGTGGAAGATGGACGCGCTAAGTTTTAGTAAAGTAGATAATAACTTTGAAAGGTATAAGGGGAAATGTTATTTTTTCTGTTGTTAAATACTGATATTAGTAATATTCGTAGTGGTAGTAATACTTATAGTAATAGTAGTTATATTAATAGTTGCAGCAATAGTAGTGGCAACAGCAGCAGCATCAGTAGCAGTAATAGTGGCAGTAATGGTAGCAGTAACAGTAATAGCAGCAATAGTAACAGTAACAGTAGCAGTAATAGTAACTGCAATAGCAGTAACAGTATTCCTCATTATTATGATCATTGCAGTAGTAATACCACAAACAATCCGTATTTTTAAATTCTTATTACAAGTAAAATCAACCCGGGAAATACGGTCGGAAAATACACCAGTATGATATACAAGCTGTTACGGAGTATTGTATTAAAAAATTATATATAAATAACGCCCCATATATAATGTCATTTTCCGTGTAGTATACTGAAAGCGGACCTGTATTATTCCCTGAAAGTAAACGCGTTTTATTCCTGTCAGTCAGGCAGTGGCCAGGACAGGAGCAGATGTAAGGTGTGTTTAGTTCAGTACGTGTAGGAAGGCGGTTGGGTGAAGAAGTCATGGGTTGGTGTTAGTTTGAGTAGGTAATTATGGTAAGCTTTTACTGTATACCATAGGTGTTTAGGTGCTCTCATGTTTATTTGTAAATTCCTAGTATGTAGGCGCCTGTGTTTTGGAGAGTATTTAACGTTTCCACTGTAGGCTATGTAGCCTGCAGAAAGGGGGGTGTCATGGAGCCTCCCTTTTCGTAAATATTCATTTATTTTCTTTACCTTATTACTACCAGTGTGCTAGTGAGCTAATGTAAACATGAGTGTGGTGGTTTTGTGTAGTAATTATAAGTTGTACATTAGTTACTATTAATATAGATATATATTCATAAAGGCGAGTTTTTGTCCTTCCTAATAATAATTAATATTGTTTAATATATGAATACATGCTGGCCCAAGTTTCCCTGTGTTTTACAGAGTAATTTTTTAACCCCTAGACAGCAGTGTGAGCAGCCTTTAGGAACCAGGAACATTTTATTTAAGTTACGACATCAAAGTCGTAGCACAAGCCAGAGTTCAATTTTGGCCCGAGACTGTGAACGTCACAGCAGTCTGTGCTGTTGTTAACCTGTGGATCCAATTCACAGAACCAATTACACCCTATTTAATTGTGGAAGCTCTTTCTGAGTGGGTTTGGGAAGGTAAGGGGGAGGGGGGTGCTTTTCTGGTGTGTGGGGGAGGGGGTGATGGAGAGAGGGGACAGAAAAAGAGGGGAAAATCCATTGGTAGTAAATTTCAGTTCGGATTCAATAAAGGTTTTTTTTTTTTTACATATTGGGTTTGCTCGGTGAGTTTATGTGGAGAGTCAGAGTCTGGGATAAGTCAGTAGAGTCACACACACACACACACACACACACACACACACACACACACACACACACACACATACACACATACACACACACACATACACACACACATACACACACACATACACACACACAGTAGCAACCGGTGAAGAGGCGGGGCCAGGAGCTAAGACTCGACCCCTGCAACCACAAATAGGTGAGTATAAATAGGTGAGTACACACATACACACACACACACACACACACACACACATACACACATACACACACACACACACATACACACACACACACATACACACATACACACACACACACACATACACACACACACATATACACACGTACACACGTACACACACACACATACACATACATACATACACACACACACGCTGTGGCTAACATGCCCCCTGGTGTCGACTACGGTGGCAGCACTTACAACAGCTATAATATTAACAACAGCATAAATATTAACAACAGCAGTAGCATTAACAAGAGCAGTAACATTAACAACAATAGCAGCAATATTAACAAAAAAACAGCAGAAACATTAACAATGACAGCAGCACTATTAACAATAACAGCAACATTAGCACCAGCAGCATCATTAACAAAATCAACAGCAGCTACATTAACAGCAACAGCAGTAACATTAACAACAGTATTAACATTAACAACAACAGCAGCATTAACAACAGCAGCAGCATTAACAACAGATGCAGAAGAAACATTAAAATAGCAACAGCAACAGAATTAACAAAAGCAGAAGCATATCAGCAGCAACAATAGCAACAGCAATAAAATTAATAAAAACAAAAGCATATCAACAGCCACATTAACAACAGCAACAACAGCCTAAACACAGCAGTGCTATTACCTTCCAGTTCTGATGACCAAAAACCCGTTTTTATGCTTACACAACATCTCGTTTTCTGCATCAGGTAACTCACGGTGCACGGAACACAAACGATGATACACTCACGGTGGACGGAACAGCAACAATGGTACTCACGGTGCACGGAACAGTAACGATGGTAAACACACGGTGCATGGAACAGCAACGATGGTACTCACGGTGCATGGAACAGCAACGATGGTAAACACGGTGCACGGAACAGCAACGATGGTAAACACACGGAACAGCAACGATGGTAAACACGGTGCACGGAACAGCAACGATGGTAAACACACGGTGCACGGAACAGCAACGATGGTAAACACGGTGCACGGAACAGCAACGATGGTAAACACGGTGCATGGAACAGCAACGATGGTAAACACACGGTGCATGGAACAGCAACGATGGTAAACACGGTGCACGGAACAGCAACGATGGTAAACACACGGTGCACGGAACAGCAACGATGGTAAACACGGTGCACGGAACAGCAACGATGGTAAACACACGGTGCATGGAACAGCAACGATGGTACTCACGGTGCACGGAACAGCAACGATGGTAAACACGGTGCACGGAACAGCAACGCTGGTAAACACACGGTGCATGGAACAGCAACGATTGTACTCACGGTGCACGGAACAGCAACGATGGTAAACACGGTGCACGGAACAGCAACGATGGTACACACACAAACGGTGCACGGAACAGCAACGATGGTGAACACACGGTGCGTGGAACAGCAACGATGGTACTCACACGGTGCACGGAACAGCAACGATGGTACTCACGGTGCACGGAACAGCAACAAAGGTAAACACGGTGTACGGAACAGCAATGATGGTACTCACACGGTGCACGGAACAGCAACGATGGTAAACACACGGTGCATGGAACAGCAACGATGGTACTCACGGTGCACAGAACAGCAACGATGGTAAACACGGTGCACGGAACAGCAACGATGGTAAACACACGGTGCATGGAACAGCAACGATGGTACTCACACGGTGCACGGAACAGCAACGATGGTACTCACGGTGCACGGAACAGCAACGATGGTAAACACGGTGCACGGAACAGTAACGATGGTACACACACAAACGGTGCACGGAATAGCAACGATGGTACACACACTGCATGGAACAGCAACGATGGTATACACAGACGGTGCAAGGAACAGCAACGATGACACACACACACGGTGTACGGAACAGCAACGATGGTACACACAAGGTGCACGGAACAGCAACGATGGTATACACACACGGTGTACGGAGCAGTAACGATAATACACACACACGCACGGCTCAAGGTTCAGGGAGACTGACCTAGTAGCGACCAGTGAAGAGGCGGGGCCAGGAGCTTGGACTCGACCCCTGCAACCTCAACTAGGTGAGTACACATTTGTCAACAATACCGTCAGTTTTATCCATTAAATAAAACATTCAACAGACAGGACCAGCAGTGTAGAGTAAGTCGAGCGGTTCACCTCTCGCCTCCGAGGTTCACCTTATTTAAGCTCTTCTACAAATATTAAAGCCCTTTTTAAAGAATAATAATAACAATAATAATTGGAAGCCCAGGAAGTGCACGAATTTTCGAGTCTGGGAACTTTCTGACAGCCCCTCTCAGGTTACATTGTGTAAGACGGGGAATTCAACACAGAGGCGGGCCCCGTTTATACGGCAGGTTAGGTTCTGGGCTACCGCTGTAAAGTGAAACATATACTTTTTTCACTTTCAAATGCGTTTGAAATCCTGATAACATATTTACACTATCATATATTAAGTGAGCAATAGAGCTAAGCCTAAAAAAAGGCATCTACAGTATTCACATTACTTACCTTAAAATATTTTCATTCTTAGCTTATAGTGAGTGGCGAATATTTTTATTGTAAGAAGTCTGAATAAATGAAGAATGAGTTGAATTGAAAACCGCTGCATTAGCGAAATGCTGTAAAAACAGAGCGCTGTAAAGCGGGACCCACCTGTATCCTTTTTTTTTCAAAGATGTATTGACCGTAGAGCGCCGCAGACATGTGGCAACTCTATCATGGTCAGTTGATTCATTGGGTTTAAAGCTTATCGACTACACGAGGGTCATTAAGGCTGCCTGTCACCTGTGAACCACCAATCAAGAATATTTTAATCGCTCAAGTAGAGATTAAAATTAACTTCTTCTGGCTAGCCATGGTTAATCAGTGTGCTCAGATTGGCTAAGCTTAGCCAATCTGAGCTATTATGTTAGCCAAGAGCTGTTCTGACCCCGTGTCAGAGCTTAGTACCTTCTGGACCAGCTGGTCCACAGCTCTGACCCCGTGGCAGAGTTCGGTACCTTCTGGACCAGCTGGTCCACAGCTCTGACCCCGTGGCAGAGTTCAGTACCTTCTGGACCAGCTGGTCCACAGCTCTGACCCCGTGGCAGAGCTCGGTACCTTCTGGACCAGCTGGTCCACAGCTCTGACCCCGTGGCAGAGCTCGGTACCTTCTGGACCAGCTGGTCCACGAGTAGACCGCCATTTCACCACTAATTCACAAATCAAAGATGAAATTAGACGACTTTTTGGTCTGTCCTGGACCATTATGGAGTCGCGACCTGCCAGTGATCCAGCAGGGCCCGAAACATCGCCTAGCTTCCTCAGTTTGCGGATTAGTTGTGACTTGCTGCGTCACGGTGAAAACAACACCCATGACAGAACAAGCGTCCATTGGGACGACGTATCGCGCCCTGTGTGTACCGGCGTGTCTTCACTTGGTAGGTGACCGACAGCGGCGTCAGCATTTCGCTTAGTGTAAGGTGAATGTAAACAAATGTTCATTGATGCATTTTTTTAATATTCTGACGCTCAGGTGGTCACTAATTTAATTAAGGTGAGTGTTAGTGAAATCTTGAGAGACAATTTACCATTTTTAGTCGTCTTCCGTGGGAGGTCGTCTTTCGTGGGTACTAGCATCTCAGCTTCCCGGGAGAGACGAATTATTAGCCGTGTCGCTTGTAGCCATCGTCGTGGTCCCTGTCAAAGTGGTGGTCGTCGTGATCGAAGTCGTAGCGGTCGTCGTGGTCGTGGTCGCGGTAGCGACCGCCATGATGGAAGCCCTTGGCTGCGTTGGTGACTTGCACCATGACGACCACCAGCACTAGCAGCGCCACCACCAGGTATGCCCGTAGAGACATTACTACCAACAACCTGTCGGGGAGACACACACGCAGCATGTTACACCCACCATAAACACACACGCTGATTGTATCACAATGTTTTGTTCCGTCTTTATGAGACGATTGAGTTTCCCTGTCTCCTAACATCAAGTTTATTTTTCCCCAATAATCTACCTTGTCCATAATTACTATTGCATTTGCTTTGCTTTCGTAAAGTGACGTCTAGGATCTTTCCTCGAAGATTTGCTAAGTTATACCACAAATTAGGGAACGATCCTAGACTTCACCTTACGAAAGCAGACAAAGTAAATGCGATAGTAATTATGGACAAGGTAGATTATATGGAGAAAAATTATATATTAGAAGACAGGGGAACTGACGTGCCCCTTAAAGAGGCTCTGGGTAATTCAGGTGATTCGAGCATATTGATACACATCCCCTTAACCGACCTTACAAGCTTCTTCCTTCGTAAATGATCAAATTATCTCAACATACTTTTCTTCCGTTCCTTAAAATATACTTTGAATATCACCAGTCTTCCTAATATCTTCACCACAATAATAATTGATGTGACCAATAGCGTACTTATATATTTGGGGGCCCTGAAGTTTAAATTGTTATGGATGCCCTTTCTCATACAGTAGACCCAAAATTTTTAAGTAATGTGGACTAAAGTCGCCGCTTCTGGATCCCCTCCGGGATTAGTGACCCTAAATGACACAACATCGCTGCCTCCAGCTTCCTCCTCCTCCTCCTCGTTGCAACAACTGAAGATTCAGCTTCGCAATGAGTGATACTCTCATACCCACTATACTCTGATATACATTCCCCTGTCTGCATCTACTGACAAACCTCTTTCTTTCACGGCCGTCTTAGTAAGGACCCCAATGGAAATAAGTCACTTTGTCCGACTTTTTTGAGTTATCCTAGGTTCTCTCTTTTTATATATATGCTGTTATGTATGATAATCTATGGAACTGTTTTTGTGTATACCTGAATAAACTTACTTACTAGTACTCCTGCTGCTTCCGTCTAGTCAGAGACTTCAGTTCGTCTTTCACAAACCCATCTGCTAACACATTCTCTCCTAGATGTGTATAGTATATCTACTTCCTCCACACACACACACACACACACACACACACACACACACACACACACACACACACACACTTTCCTTGCAATGTGACGTGACAAGAAGACTGGATGTGGGATTAGTGCTCCTTGCTACTGGTGGACAGAGGATCGATCCTTCACTCCATGTCCCTAACGACCTACATGAGTTTAGCGTCTCACACAAATAAGATGTAATCTGACGGGTACACAGGACGTGCTGTTGATAATAGTGAAAAACAGAAACAGGTGACAAGACAAGCTTTAACTGTGGCAACGTTTCGCTCTGTAGATTTTTATCAAGTCATGCACTAGACTCTGGAGCACCAGACTTGCAAGAGATTGACTGAAAACTAACGATGCCGGGTTAGGTGGACGGAGGATCTAGAATACTCCAGAGTACCGTCAAAAGGGTCAAACCTTGACGTTCGTAAGGTACGAGAGTAATACCTAGGCTCACTTCTACGCCAGACATCACCATATTAAGATAAAATAAGATAATATTTTCTTCGGATTTTTAACCCCGGAGGGTTAGCCACCCAGGATAACCCAAGAAAGTCAGTGCGTCATCGAGGACTCTGTCTTATTTCCATTGGTGTCCTCAATCTTGTCCCCCAGGATGCCACCCACACCAGTCGACTAACACCCAGGTACCTATTTGCTGCTAGGTGAACAGGACAACAGCTGTAAGGAAATACGTGGAAATGTTTCCACCCCGCCGGGAATCGAACCCGGTCCCTCCGTGTGTAAAGCGAGAGCTTCACACACGGTGGATGTAGAACAAATAATGAGTGGGTATGAAATATAGGAGGATCTGGAGCAAACAGCAGGGAATGGAAAAACTCCAACAAAATATGTTTAAATAATAATAATAATAATAATAATAATAATAATAATAATAATAATAATAATTATAATACTTGGGAGTGTGAACCAGGCAGGAGAGAAGCGGGAGCTGATGTCTCCTCCTCTCTCGAGGTCGACCTTATATACCATCCCGTCTCCTTTTTTTTAATTCTCTTTTTTTTTTCATTCCCGCTCCCCCCTAATCTCACCCCTCGTGATTTCCCTCGTCACTGTGCCCAGCCCCTCCCTTCCTTTCCTCCTTCTATTCCTTGCGTTCCATCACCGTCTCCTTCTGTTATCCCTTTTATTGATTTCTATCAGTATCCTACACCTCTGCAGTTCTTCAGATTTCCCTTCGATCCTCTCCCCATTTTCTTACAGCCTAGTCCTCCTCCTACTCCCTGATTCCCTACCTGAAACCCCTCCAGTTTCTCCCTCTTTCCCCAGAGTCCCCTCAGAGTCCCCCATCCCCTTAATAAAAACACTTCCCCTTCCCCTCCCCACCCCTCCTCTTGAAGCTGCCGTAGCTGATGAACACTCCCTGGACTGCTAAACGATATCCTCACCGTCCTACTGAAGCCTCCCAGCGCAGACAGACAGATTTCAGCACTATATGTGAACCCCATCCTGTGTGATGGCTTGCGACAGGGAAATATAGCTACCTTTGTCTCCTCTGTGGAACTGTCATATAGAGTTGGCGCAGCAGCACAATGCTGATGAATCCATTTTAATTAGTTTAGAAAAACGACTCGTCTGAGCGCCGCCGCCGTTAGCAAGTCTGGGGAACACCGGGATTTACCCCAGCTAGTGGGAATTTTGTGTTGAAACTGATGCTGCAGGATGTGTCGCTAAATATATTGTGACACACACACACACACACACACACACACACACACACATATGGGAGCCTGGCAAACCTCAGAACAGCATTCTGGCGTTCAGGAACACTCAGATACAGCATAGCCAAGCATGTAAAGAAACCGACATCAGGACCCACGGGAGTTAACAACGGAATCGTTCAACACCCACGGACCCCACGGGAGTGTACACGGTGAAGTCGTGTACGGTGAAGACTCAGGATCCACGGGATATTGTAGTAACACCCACGGTGACTCAGAACCACGGGACGGGAGTTTGGGTGAAGACTCAGGACCCACGGGAGTGTTGCAACACCCACACTCTAGCAACACCCACGCTCATGTGTTGCAAACCCACGGTGAAGACTAGACCCAGGGTGTTGCAAACCCACGTGAAGACTCAGAAGGGAGTTTGCAACAAGACTCAGGACCCACGGGAGTGTTGCAGCACCCACGGTGAGGACCACCCACGGTGAAGACTCAGGACCCACGGGAGTGTTGCAACACCCACAGTGAAGACTCAGGACCCACGGGAGTGTTGCAACACCCATGGTGAAGACTCAGGGCCCACTGGAGTGTTGCAACACCCACGGTGAAGACTCATGATCCACGGGAGTGTTGCAACACCCACGGTGAAGACTCAGGACCCACGGGAGTGTTGCAACACCCACGGTGAAGACTCAGGATCCACGGGAGCGTTGCAACACCCACGGTGAAGACTCAGGACCCACGGGAGTGTTGCAACACCCACGGTGAAGACTCAGGATCCACGGGAGTGTTGCAACACCCACGGTGAAGACTCAGGATCCACGGGAGTGTTGCAATACCCACGGTGAAGTCTCAGGACCCACGGGAGTGTTGCAACACCCACGGTGAAGACTCAGGACCCACGGGATTGTTGCAACACCCACGGTGAAGACTCAGGACCCACGAGAGTGTTGCAACACCCACGGTGAAGACTCAGGACCCACGGGATTGTTGCAACACCCACGGTGAAGACTCAGGATCCACGGGAGTTTTGCAACACCCACGGTGAAGACTCAGGATCCACGGGAGTGTTGCAACACCCACGGTGAAGACTCAGGACCGGCGGGTGTGTTGCAACACCGACGGTGAAGACTCAGGATCCACGGGAGTGTTGCAACACCCACGTTGAAGACTCAGTACCCACGGGAGTGTTGCAACACCCACGGTGGGAAGACTCAGAACCAACAACACCCACGGGAGTGTGTTGCAACCCCCACGGTGAAGACTCAGGACCCACGGGAGTGTTGCAACACCCACGGTGAAGACTCAGGACTCACGGGAGTGTTGCAACACCCACGGTGAAGACTCAGGACCGGTGGGAGTGTTGCAACACCCACGGTGAAGACTCAGGACCCAGGGTGTTGCAACACCCACGGTGAAGACTCAGAACCAACGGGAGTGTTGCAACACCCACGGTGAAGACTCAGGACCCACGGGAGTGTTGCAGCACCCACGGTGAGGACTCAAGACCCACGGAAATGTTGCAACACCCACGGTGAAGACTCAGGACCCACGGGAGTGTTGCAACACCCACAGTGAAGACTCAGGACCCACGGGAGTGTTGCAGCACCCACGGTGAGGACTCAAGACCCACGGAAATGTTGCAACACCCACGGTGAAGACTCAGGACCCACGGGAGTGTTGCAACACCCACAGTGAAGACTCAGGACCCACGGGAGTGTTGCAACACTCACTGTGAAGACTCAGGACCCACGGGAGTGTTGCAACACCCACGGTGAAGACTCAGGACTCACGGGAGTGTTGCAACACCCACGGTGAAGACTCAGGACTCACGGGAGTGTTGCAACACCCACGGTGAAGACTCAGGATCCAGGGTGTTGCAACACCCACGGTGAAGACTCAGAACCAACGGGAGTGTTGCAACACCCACGGTGAAGACTCAGGACCCAGGGTGTTGCAACACCCACGGTGAAGACTCAGGACCGGTGGAAGTGTTGCAACACACACGGTGAAGACTCAGGACCCACGGGAGTGTTGCAACACCCACGGTGAAAACTCAGGACCAACTGGAGTGTTGCAACACCCATGATGAAGACTCAGGACCCACGAGAGAGTTTCAACACCCACGGTGAAGACTCAATATTCACGGGAGTGTTGCAACACCCACGGTGAAGACTCAGGACACACGGGAGTGTTGCAACACCCACGGTGAAGACTCAGGACACACGGGAGTGTTGCAACACCCATAGTGAAGACTCAGGACCCTCGGGAGTGTTGCAACACCCTCGGTGAAGACTCAGAACCCACGAGTGTTGCAACACCCACAGTGAAGACTCAGGACCCACGGGATTGTTGCAACACCCACGGTGAAGACTCAGGACCCACGAGAGTGTTGCAACACCCACGGTGAAGACTCAGGACCCACGGGAGCGTTGCAACACCCACGGTGAAGACTCAGGATCCACGGGAGTTTTGCAACACCCACGGTGAAGACTCAGGATCCACGGGAGTGTTGCAACACCCACGGTGAAGACTCAGGACCGGCGGGTGTGTTGCAACACCCACGGTGAAGATTCAGGACCCACGGGAGTGTTGCAACACCCACGGTGAAGACTCAGGACCCATGGGAGCGTTGCAACACCCACGGTGAAGACTCAGGATCCACAGGAGTGTTGCAACACTCACGGTGAAGGCTCGGGATCCACGGGAGTGTTGCAACACCCACGTTGAAGACTCAGAACCCACGGGAGTGTTGCAACACCCACGGTGAAGACTCAGAACCAACGGGAGTGTTGCAACCCCCACGGTGAAGACTCAGGACCCACGGGAGTGTTGCAACACCCACGGTGAAGACTCAGGACTCACGGGAGTGTTGCAACACCCACGGTGAAGACTCAGGACCGGTGGGAGTGTTGCAACACCCACGGTGAAGACTCAGGACCCAGGGTGTTGCAACACCCACGGTGAAGACTCAGAACCAACGGGAGTGTTGCAACACCCACGGTGAAGACTCAGGACCCACGGGAGTGTTGCAGCACCCACGGTGAGGACTCAAGACCCACGGAAATGTTGCAACACCCACGGTGAAGACTCAGGACCCACGGGAGTGTTGCAACACCCACAGTGAAGACTCAGGACCCACGGGAGTGTTGCAGCACCCACGGTGAGGACTCAAGACCCACGGAAATGTTGCAACACCCACGGTGAAGACTCAGGACCCACGGGAGTGTTGCAACACCCACAGTGAAGACTCAGGACCCACGGGAGTGTTGCAACACCCATGGTGAAGACTCAGGACCCACGGGAGTGTTGCAACACCCACGGTGAAGACTCAGGACTCACGGGAGTGTTGCAACACCCACGGTGAAGACTCAGGACTCACGGGAGTGTTGCAACACCCACGGTGAAGACTCAGGATCCAGGGTGTTGCAACACCCACGGTGAAGACTCAGAACCAACGGGAGTGTTGCAACACTCACGGTGAAGACTCGGGATCCACGGGAGTGTTGCAACACCCACGGTGAAGACTCAGGACCGGTGGAAGTGTTGCAACACCCACGGTGAAGACTCAGGACCCACGGGAGTGTTGCAACACGCACGGTGAAGACTCAGGACCCACGAGAGAGTTGCAACACCCACGGTGAAAACTCAGGACCAACTGGAGTGTTGCAACACCCATGATGAAGACTCAGGACCCACGAGAGAGTTTCAACACCCACGGTGAAGACTCAATATTCACGGGAGTGTTGCAACACCCACGGTGAAGACTCAGGACACACGGGAGTGTTGCAACACCCACGGTGAAGACTCAGGACACACGGGAGTGTTGCAACACCCATAGTGAAGACTCAGGACCCTCGGGAGTGTTGCAACACCCTCGGTGAAGACTCAGAACCCACGAGTGTTGCAACACCCACAGTGAAGACTCAGGACCCACGGGAGAGTTGCAACACCCACGGTGAAGACTCAGAACCCACGAGTGTTGCAACACCCACGGTGAAGACTCAGGACCCATGGGTGTTGCAACACCCACGGTGAAGACTCAGGATCCACGGGAGAGTTGCAACACCCACGGTGAAGACTCACGATCCACGGGAGAGTTGCAACACCCACGGTGAAGACTCAGAACCCACGAGTGTTGCAACACCCACGGTGAAGACTCGGGACCCATGGGTGTTGCAACACCCACGGTGAAGACTGAGGATCCACGGGAGTGTTGCAACACCCACGGTGAAGACTCATGATCCACGGGAGTGTTGCAACACCCACGGTGAAGACTCAGAACCCACGAGTGTTGCAACACCCACGGTGAAGACTCAGGACCCATGGGTGTTGCAACACCCACGGTGAAGACTGAGGATCCACGGGAGTGTTGCAACACCCACGGTGAAGACTCAGGATCCACGGGAGAGTTGCAACACCCACGGTGAAGACTCAGAACCCACGAGTGTTGCAACACCCACGGTGAAGACACAGGACCCACGTGAGTGTTGCAACACCCACGGTGAAGACTCAGAACCCACGAGTGTTGCAACACCCACGGTGAAGACTCAGAACCCACGAGTGTTGCAACACCCACGGTGAAGACACAGGACCCACGTGAGTGTTGCAACACCCTCGGTAACAAATGCGGGACACCTGCTTTTGTTTTTTTGCGACGCACAGTGTTGCCAGTTGTTGTTGTTGTTGTTGTTGGCCTTCTCCAGTTCCCTGAACGAGCCGGGTGGAGCCTGGCGAGGTTCATAGAGGCCGGGAGAACCTGCTGAGGTTGAGGGAGGCCGGGTGGAACCTGTGAGGTTCAGAGAGGCCGGGAGGAACCTGTGAGGTTCAGGGAGGCCGTTAGAAACCTTCTGAGGTTCAGAGAGGCCGGAATCAGACTAACAGATGAACGGTGAACGACAACACCGAAATAAACTAGGAAAGAAAATACCAGCGGTACAAAAGAAGAAAAAGAAGAAAAGAAAGACAAAGAAGAAGAAATAGAGAAAGAGAATAAACAGCGGTAAACCATAGAAACAGAACTAAAGGAGAGAGAAAAATGGGAATAATGAGAGAAAGGATTTTGATAGTGAGGCTGAGAAAAGAGAATGAGAGAGATGAGGGGAAGAAAATAATGTTTTTTTCCCCCTCTCTGAGGCCTGTTTATTTTGTCTTCCGTTTTAACACACTTTTTTCTGGGGTGAGAATATTTCAGTTTCAGAGCTGAAGTTGGACTGAGGATTGCTGGGTCACTGCGGCTGTCAGTCCTCAGCAGACAGATAATTCTATGTCCCAGAAGCATGAGTTTCACTCGACCGGTTTGGTGATGCTAAGGTGCGTAATACCTTCTACATGTACTTGTGTACCTGATGATTCTCCCTCGCAAAACTCACCTACACGATACCTTGTACCTACTTACCAGATGATTCTCCTCTCACAAAGCTCACCTACACGATACCTTGTACCTACTTACCAGATGATTCTCCTCTCATAAAACTTACCTACACGATACCTTGTACCTACTTACCAGATGATTCTCCTCTTATAAAACTTACCTACACGATACCTTGTACCTACTTACCAGATGATTCTCCTCTCATAAAACTTACCTACACGTACTTACTTACCAGATGATTCTCCTCTCAAAAAACTCACCTACACGATACCTTGTACCTACTTACCAGATGATTCTCCTCTTATAAAACTTACCTACACGATACCTTGTACCTACTTACCAGATGATTCTCCTCTCATAAAACTTACCTACACGATACCTTGTACCTACTTACCAGATGATTCTCCTCTTATAAAACTTACCTACACGATACCTTGTACCTACTTACCAGATGATTCTCCTCTCACAAAGCTCACCTACACGATACCTTGTACCTACTTACCAGATGATTCTCCTCTCATAAAACTTACCTACACGATACCTTGTACCTACTTACCAGATGATTCTCCTCTTATAAAACTTACCTACACGATACCTTGTACCTACTTACCAGATGATTCTCCTCTCATAAAACTTACCTACACGATACCTTGTACCTACTTACCAGATGATTCTCCTCTTATAAAACTTACCTACACGATACCTTGTACCTACTTACCAGATGATTCTCCTCTCATAAAACTTACCTACACGATACCTTGTACCTACACCAGATGATTCTCCTCTCATAAAACTTACCTACACGATACCTTGTACCTACTTACCAGATGATTCTCCTCTTATAAAACTTACCTACACGATACCTTGTACCTACTTACCAGATGATTCTCCTCTCATAAAACTTACCTACACGATACCTTGTACCTACTTACCAGATGATTCTCCTCTCATAAAACTTACCTACACGATACCTTGTACCTACTTACCAGATGATTCTCCTCTTATAAAACTTACCTACACGATACCTTGTACCTACTTACCAGATGATTCTCCCTCGCAAAACTCACCTACACGATACCTTGTACCTACTTACCAGATGATTCTCCCTCACAAAACTCACCTACACGATACCTTGTACCTACTTACCAGATGATTCTCCTCTCACAAAGCTCACCTACACGATACCTTGTACCTACTTTCCAGATGATTCTTCTCTCACAAAGCTCACAGTCTCCCTTACATTACGCAGCTCAGTTCTGGTCTCCATATTACAGAATGGATATAAATTCCTTAGAAAACATTCAGAGAAGAATGAAAACTTAATCCATTGCATAAGAAATCTTCAATGCCAAGAAAGATTGGAATCCCTTAAACCATATTCTCTTGTAAGACAAAGAATGAGAGACATGATTTGAAGATGGGCTTAAACAAAGGAGATATTAATAAGGTCCTGAGGATATCCCTCCAAGAAAGAACTTGAAATAATGATTCAAATTAGATAAGATTAGATTTAGAAAGGATATAGGAAAATATTGGTTTGGAAATACTGACGAGTGGTACAGTCTGCCTAGTAAGGTCACTGAAGCTAAAACCTTGGGTAGTTTCAAATTTACGTTAAATGAATACTTATTTGAGAGAGGATGGATATGCAAGAGGCTTGCACATGAGTTAATAGGCTTATCAAAGTTTATTTCTTGGGTATCATTGAAAATGGGTTGGGAAAGCATTTTTGTTAATTGGGTTTGTGTTTGAGGACCTGCCTAGTATGGACCACTAGGCCTATGTAGTGTTGCTCCATTCTTGTGTTCTGATGCACTTCATCTCGATTGAATCTCTTCTTAAAGTTATGTATGGATCCTGCCTCTGCCACATCAATCTCCAAATTGTTATACTTCCTAACAACTCGATAGATGTGTTGAAGATTGTTGTTAGGGGTACACATAGCACCTCTGCTCCCTCTCCCAGGACCCATAGAGCGATGTTATCCGGCCCCATCACCTTTGACGTATCTGGCTCACTTAACAGCCTCTTCACCTCTTCCTCGGTTGTATGTATTGTGTCCAACACTTGATGGTGTACCCCGCCTCTCCAGCTTTCTGGAGGCCCTTCTGTCTCCTCTGTGAACACTTCTTTGAATCTCCTGTTGAGCTCCTCACATACTTCGCGGTCATTTTTTGTGACCTCCCCTCCTTCCTTCCTCAGCCTGATTACCTGGTCCTTGACTGTTGTATTCCTCCTGATGTGGCTTTGGGTCAGATTTGGTTTTCGTGTGCTTGTGTACTCACCTAATTGTGGTTGCAGGGGTCGAGATTCAGCTCCTGGCCCCGTCTCTTCACTGAGTACTACTAGGTCCTCTCTCTCCCTGCTCCATGAGCTTTATCATACCTCATCTTAAAGCTATGTATGGTTCCTGCCTCCACTACCTCACTTGCTAGGCTATTCCACTTTCTGGCTACTCTATGACTGAAGAAATACTTCCTAACCTCCCTTTGACTCATCTGGGTCTTCAACTTCCAATTGTGACCCCTTGTTTCTGTGTCCCATCTCTGGAACATCCTGTCTCTGTCCACCTTACCTATTCCACGCAGTATTCTGTACGTCGTTGTCATGTCTCCCCTAACCCTCCTGTCCTCCAGTGTCGTCAGGCCGATTTCCCTTAACCTTTCTTCGTAGGACATTCCCCTTAGCTCTGGAACTAACCTTGTCGCAAACCTTTGCACTTTCTCTAATTTCTTGACTTGCTTAATCAAGTGTGGGTTCCAGACAGGTGCTGCATATTCCAGTATGGGCCTGACGTACACGGTGTACAGTGTCTTGAACGATTCCTTACTTAGGTATCAAAAAGCTATTCTCAAGTTTGCCAGGCGCCCATATGCTGCAGCAGTTATCTGGTTGATGTGTGCTTCTGGAGACGTGCTCGGTGTTACATTCACCCCAAGAGATCTTTCTCCTTGAGCGAGGTTTGCAGTCTTTGGCCACCTAGCCTATACTGCGTTTGCGATCTTCTTTGCCCTTCCCCGATCTTCATGACTTTGCTGGACCAGGTGTCCAGCTTGTCCAGCTGTCTTTGAAGCCCTACCTGACCTTCATCTGATTTAATTCTCCTCATTAACTTCACATCATCTGCGAACAGGGATACTTCTGAGTCTAACCCTTCCATCATGTTATTCATATATACCAGAAATAGCACTGGTTCTAAGACCGACCCCTGAGGGACCCCACCCGTTACAAGTGCCCACTCTGATACCTCATCACGTACCATGACTCGTTGTTGCCTGCCTGTCAAGTATTCTCTGATCCATTGCAGTGCCCTTCCTGTTATACGCGCCTGATCCTCCAGCTTCTGCACCAATCTCCTTTGAGGAACTGTGCCGAAGGCCTTCTTGCAGTCCAAGAAGATGTAATCAACCCACCCCTCTCTCTCGTGTCTTGCTTCTGTTACTTTATCATAAAACTCCAGAAGATTTGTGACATAGGATTTGCCTTCCATAAATCCGTGCTGGTTAACGTTTATACTCTTGTTCCGTTCCAGGTGTTCCACCACTCTCCTCCTGATAATTTTCTCTAAGACTTTGTATACTATACACGTGCGTGTGTGTGTGTAAGTGTGTGTGTACTCACCTAGTTGTGGTTGCAGGAGTCGATTCATAGCTCCTTGCCCCGTGTGTGTGTGGGGGGGGCCTCATACATTCAGAATAACCATATTAAAAAATAATTAAAAGATCCTCTAAGTACTTATTGATCTGCATTTAAATATTTAAAGAGGAGAACCTGACAAAATATACAAGTATTGGTTTTTAATTAAGTTAGCCCAAAATGCAATGTAATCATTTTCTTTGAAATATGCATTAAAGAAAATTTTAACCTGGACAAACATATTTATTTGAAGCAGCAAATGTTAGTTAAGATAAGAGAAGATAAGATTTCGTTCGGATTTTTAACCCCGGAGGGTTAGCCACCCAGGATAACCCAAGAAAGTCAGTGCGTCATTGAGGACTGTCTAACTTATTTCCATTGGGGTCCTTAATCTTGTCCCCCAGGATGCGACCCACACCAGTCGACTAACACCCAGGTACCTATTTGCTACTAGGTGAACAGGACAACAGGCGTAATGTTTCCACCCGCCGGGAATCGAACCCAGGCCCTCCGCGTGTGAAGCGGGAGCTTTAGCCACCAGGCCACCGGGCCACCAAAATTATTTAGTTAAGTTAATTATTTAGTTAAATAAGTTTATTCAGGTACACATAAATACATAGATTATCATACATAGCAACATATGTGTAGAGAACAAAGGACAACCCAAAAAAGTGAGACAAAGTGACGTATTTCCATTGGGGTCCTGTATATTTCCATTGGGGTCCTGTATATTTCCATTGGGGTCCTGTTATTTCCATTGGGGTCCTGTATATTTCCATTGGGGTCCTGTTATTTCCATTTGGGTCCTGTATATTTCCACTGGGGTCCTGTATATTTCCACTGGTGTCCTGTATATTTCCATTGGGGTCCTGTATATTTCCATTGGGGTCCTGTTATTTCCATTGGAGTTCTGTATATTTCCATTGAGGTTCTGTATATTTCCATTGGGGTCCTGTATATTTCCATTGGGGTCCTGTATATTTCCATTGGGATCCTGTATATTTTTATTGGGCTCCTGTTATTTCCATCGGGGTCCTGTTTTTTCATTGGGCTCCTGTTATTTCCATCGGGGTCCTGTTTTTTCATTGGGCTCCTGTTATTTCCATTGGGGTCCTATCCTAGTTCATTTACACATAAGTTACTACATATGATAATTGTACTTATGTGGACTTGCATCTAAATAAATTTACTTATTGACCCTCTGGAGGGACTCCCTGGGGTTAGTAACCCAGAATAACCCAGGATAACCCACGGACCCAAGCAGCGTCTCTTATTTCCATCGAAATCCTTTAGTGTCTCCAGTCATAACCATGATTTTTAAACCGGTGGAGGGGTGAGCCAGAGAAAGGTCTCGGTCAGATGACCAAAAACTCCAAAAAAAAAACCGCGTCAGGAAACACTTGTCCTGTTTCCTGACAACAAAAATAAGCACAGACAGTGTGGCTTCACTGGGTTAAGATAAGATAAGATTTCGTTCGGATTTTTAACCCCGGAGGGTTAGCCACCAAGGATAACCCAAGAAAGTCAGTGCGTCATCGAGGACTGTCTAACTTATTTCCATTGGGGTCCTTAATCTTGTCCCCCAGGATGCGACCCACACCAGTCGACTAACACCTAGGTACCTATTTGCTGCTAGGTGAACAGGACAATAGGTGTAAGGAAACGTGTCGGAATTTCCACCCGCCGGGAATCGAACCCGGGCCCTCCGTGTGTGAAGCGGGAGCTTTAGCCACCAGACCACCGGGCCACCTATGCTGGTTATGCTGGATTACTAATCCTCAGGCTTAATAATCCAAATGAAATCTTCTAGAATGCCACAGCAGTCGACTGGCACCAAGATACTTATTTACAGCAATAAAATAGGGCAGCAGTACTAGGAGACTTACCCATGCACCCCGATCTATCCAGGAATCGAACCCTAGGACATTCGGTTGTGAGTCGAACGCGCTACCATGACGCCAAAACTGACACAAATAAATAGTGCCACAAGACTAGACCAGGTACCATCTAGAGTTTTAAAATTGTAGAAGAACTGATGTACCAGCGCTGGCAATATTTTTTTAATAAATCTCAAAATCGTAAACTGGTGAACCAGTGGAAATGTTGGTAATATTCTAGCGAGATCAACACTTATAGAGAAGATCCTTTAATTACTTTATATAGCTGTCTCACTGACTGTACGACTGTCTAACTATATAACTGTCTCATTGAAACTGTTTCATTAAATGTATGACTGACTGTATGACTGCCTAACTGACTGTATGACTGTCTTACTGACTGTATGACTGTCTCACTGACTATATGACTGTCTCACTGACTGTGTGACTGTCTCACTGACTGTATGACTGTCTCACTGACTGTATGATTGTCTCACTGACTGTATGACTGTCTCACTGATTGTACGACTGTCTCGCTAAACTCTCATTGCTAAACATTTCTGCCAAACCTTTCGAGAAATGAAAAAAAAAAATTAAGTCGAGCACAACACAGCGAGTACAAACACCAGTTAATTACCACTGGAACACCACACTAAATAATTACCACTGGAACACTACACTAAATAATTACCACTGGAACACCACACTAAATAATTACCACTGGAACACTACACTAAATAATTACCACTGGAACACTACACTAAATAATTACCACTGGAACACCACACTAAATAATTACCACTGGAACACCACACTAAATAATTACCACTGGAACACCACACTAAATAATTACCACTGGAACACCACACTAAATAATTACCACTGGAACACCACACTAAATAATTACCACTGGAACACCACACTAAATAATTATCAAACTGGAACACCACACTAAATAATTACCACTGGAACACCACACTAAATAATTATCAAACTGGAACACCACACTAAATAATTATCAAACTGGAACACCACACTAAATAATTACCACTGGAACACCACACTAAATAATTACCAAACTGGAACACCACACTAAATAATTATCAAACTGGAACACTACACTAAATAATTATCAAACTGGAACACCACACTAAATAATTACCACTGGAACACCACACTAAATAATTAACACTAAATAATTACCACTGGAACACCACACTAAATAATTATCAAACTGGAACACCACACTAAATAATTACCAAACTGGAACACCACACTAAATAATTACCACTGGAACACCACACTAAATAATTATCAAACTGGAACACCACACTAAATAATTACCAAACTGGAACACCACACTAAATAATTACCACTGGAACACCACACTAAATAATTATCAAACTGGAACGCCACACTAAATAATTACCAAACTGGAACACCACACTAAATAACACCACACTAAATAATTATCAAACTGGAACACCACACTAAATAATTATCAAACTGGACACCACACTAAATAATTACCACTGGAACACCACACTAAATAATTATCAAACTGGAACACCACACTAAATAATTATCAAACTGGAAAACCACACTAAATAATTATCAAACTGGAACACCACACTAAATAATTACCACTGGAACACCACACTAAATAATTATCAAGCTGGAACACTACACTAAATAATTACCACTGGAACACCACACTAAATAATTATCAAACTGGAACACCACACTAAATAATTATCAAACTGGAACACCACACTAAATAATTATCAAACTGGAACACTACACTAAATAATTATCAAACTGGAACACCACACTAAATAATTACCACTGGAACACCACACTAAATAATTACCACTGGAACACCACACTAAATAATTACCACTGGAACACCACACTAAATAATTATCAAACTGGAACACTACACTAAATAATTACCAGATTGGAACACCAAACTAAATAATTACCAGATTGGAACACCACACTAAATAATTACCAAACTGGAACACCACACTAAATAATTATCAAACTGCAACACCACATTAAATAATTACCAAACTGGAACACCACATTAAATAATTACCAAACTGGAACACCACATTAAATAATTACCACTGGGACAACACACTAAATAATTACCAAACTGGAACACCACACTAAATAAGAGATCTCCACTGGAACATCACACTAAAAAAGAAATCACCGCTGGAACATCACACTAAAAAAGAAATCACCGCTGGAACATCACACTAAACAAAAGATCACCACTGGAACAACACGCAGCACAGCAGTAAGATACTAAAATGGTTCACTGGTGAAGTGGTAAGCAAATACGTACTAGCTTTTACAAGACACGTTTTTGACCATACTGATTTTGACCATACTATTTTTGACCATACTGTTTTTGACCATACTGTTTTTGACCATACTGTTTTTGTCTGTACTGTTTTTGACCATACTGTTTCTGCCTGTACTGTTTTTGACCATACTGTTTTTGCCTGTACTGTTTTTGACCATACTGTTTTTGACCATACTGTTTTTGACCATACTGTTTTTGACCATAGATATAAAAAAGTAGCAGACAGAATAAAAAGAAAAGCCGAAGACACAGACTAAAACAACTTTAAGGGCATAGAAACATAAAAAATATTCGTTACGAAGAAATACCGCCAATAATGATCATGTCATCGTTGACCAACACGAAGGTGAGAGAGGAAACGCTATAACAACATACATTATCACTAAATAAAAGGAAGAGATAAACATGATGGCATAGAAACCAAGACAGGAGGACCAGGAGGCTATAATGGTAACCTGAGGGAAAAAATAAGGTGGTACGGAAAGAACATGCTGAAAAAAATCAGAAAAAGAACAACACATTGCTGGATTGTGAGTCAAGAAGACCTTTTAAAAGAAATTTTGATATAAGATAATGACTGTAGATGGGACACAACAAGCATAAATCTGTTCCTGTGATTACAAGTAGGTCATCGCAGATGAGACAGCTACACTGCATTTAGACATGGAGAGAGATACGATACACGTCTAAAAGGATACGGCATTTGTAAACAGATAACCTGTCCGTCTAGGATGTTTGAATGTCAGCCTACCTCTTATCCCTGGAAGGTCATCAGCCTACCTCTTATCCCTGGAAGGTCATCAGCCTACCTCCTATCCCTGGAGGGTCGTCAGCCTACCTCCTATCCTTGGAAGGTCGTCAACGTAAATATCCCTGGAAGGTCGTCAGCCTATCCCTGGAAGGTCGTCAGTCTGCCCCCTGTTCCTCGTACTCTCGCTGTCGTACTCTTCACTAGACAAAAGAGAGCATGGATGAGGAAGAGAAGGATGAAGAGGAATTGGGATAGGGAGGGGCAGGAGAGGGAGAGTTGAGGGAGGAACAACACTGGGGAATCAGGGCTGACGAACTCCTGGTCTTCTCTTTCTTCACTCTCCAGTGCATGCACTCACCCACCACCCCAGTCTCTCACTACGAGAGACACTCATGCACTCACCCACCACCCCAGTCTCTCACTACAAGAGACACTCATGCACTCACCCACCACCCCTGTCTCTCACCACGAGAGACACTCATGCGCTCACCCACCACCCCTGTCTCTCACTACGAGAGACACTCATGCACTCACCCACCACCCCAGTCTCTCACTACGAGAGACACTCATGCACTCACCCACCACCCCTGTCTCTCACTACGAGAGACACTCATGCACTCACCCACCACCCCTGTCTCTCACTACGAGAGACACTCATGCACTCACCCACCACCCCAGTCTCTCACTACGAGAGACACTCATGCACTCACCCACCACCCCTGTCTCTCACTACGAGAGACACTCATGCACTCACCCACCACCCCTGTCTCTCACTACGAGAGACACTCATACACTCACCCACCACCCCTGTCTCTCACTACGAGAGACACTCATACACTCACCCACCACCCCTGTCTCTCACTACGAGAGACACTCATACACTCACCCACCACCCCAGTCTCTCACTACGAGAGACACACATACACTCACCCACCACCCCTGTCTCTCACTACGAGAGACACTCATACACTCACCCACCACCCCAGTCTCTCACTACGAGAGACACTCATGCACTCACCCACCACCCCTGTCTCTCACTACGAGAGACACTCATGCACTCACCCACCACCCCAGTCTCTCACTACGAGAGACACTCATACACTCACCCACCACCCCTGTCTCTCACTACGAGAGACACTCATACACTCACCCACCACCCCTGTCTCTCATTACAAGAGACACTCATACACTCACCCACCACCCCTGTCTCTCATTACAAGAGACACTCATACACTCACCCACCACCCCTGTCTCTCACTACAAGAGACACTCATACACTCACCCACCACCCCTGTCTCTCACTACGAGAGACACTCATACACTCACCCACCACCCCTGTCTCTCACTACGAGAGACACTCATACACTCACCCACCACCCCAGTCTCTCACTACGAGAGACACTCATGCACTCACCCACCACCCCTGTCTCTCACTACGAGAGACACTCATACACTCACCCACCACCCCAGTCTCTCACTACGAGAGACACTCATACACTCACCCACCACCCCAGTCTCTCACTACGAGAGACACTCATGCACTCACCCACCACCCCTGTCTCTCACTACGAGAGACACTCATACACTCACCCACCACCCCTGTCTCTCACTACGAGAGACACTCATACACTCACCCACCACCCCTGTCTCTCACTACGAGAGACACTCATGCACTCACCCACCACCCCAGTCTCTCACTACGAGAGACACTCATACACTCACCCACCACCCCTGTCTCTCACTACGAGAGACACTCATACACTCACCCACCACCCCTGTCTCTCACTACGAGAGACACTCATGCACTCACCCACCACCCCAGTCTCTCACTACGAGAGACACTCATACACTCACCCACCACCCCTGTCTCTCACTACGAGAGACACTCATGCACTCACCCACCACCCCTGTCTCTCACTACGAGAGACACTCATACACTCACCCACCACCCCTGTCTCTCACTACGAGAGACACTCATGCACTCACCCACCACCCCTGTCTCACTACGAGAGACACTCGTACACTCACCCACCACCCCTGTCTCTCATTACAAGAGACACTCGTACACTCACCCACCACCCCAGTCTCTCACTACGAGAGACACTCATGCACTCACCCACCACCCCTGTCTCTCACTACGAGAGACACTCATGCACTCACCCACCACCTCAGTCTCTCACTACGAGAGATACTCACGCACTCACCCACCACCCCAGTCTCTCACTACGAGAGACACTCATGCACTCACCCACCACCCCTGTCTCTCACTACGAGAGACACTCATGCACTCACCCACCACCCCTGTCTCTCACTACGAGAGACACTCATGCACTCACCCACCACCTCAGTCTCTCACTACGAGAGACACTCATACACTCACCCACCACCCCTGTCTCTCACTACGAGAGACACTCATACACTCACCCACCACCCCTGTCTCTCACTACGAGAGACACTCATGCACTCACCCACCACCTCAGTCTCTCACTACGAGAGACACTCATGCACTCACCCACCACCCCTGTCTCTCACTACGAGAGACACTCATGCACTCACCCACCACCTCAGTCTCTCACTACGAGAGACACTCATACACTCACCCACCACCCCTGTCTCTCACTACGAGAGACACTCATACACTCACCCACCACCCCTGTCTCTCACTACGAGAGACACTCATGCACTCACCCACCACCTCAGTCTCTCACTACGAGAGACACTCATACACTCACCCACCACCTCAGTCTCTCACTACGAGAGATACTCACGCACTCACCCACCACCCCAGTCTCTCACTACGAGAGACACTCACGCACTCACCCACCACCTCAGTCTCTCACTACGAGAGACACTCACGCACTCACCCACCACCTCAGTCTCTCACTACGAGAGACACTCACGCACTCACCCACCACCTCAGTCTCTCACTACGAGAGATACTCACGCACTCACCCACCACCCCTGTCTCTCACTACGAATGCTTCCTTAAGTAGTGCGGTCAACACAATGTCACGCGCACTAGGAGCAGTTTTTTAATTCGCTGGTATCTGGCTAACTATACTTTCTAACTGAAAGATGAGAGATAAAAGGCCCGGCCACACTGCGATGTCGCTATCTAGATGCATCAAAGGCAGTGAGATCGTAGTTCGTGAAGAGCCGGGATGTCACCAGGCTTGCAGACCCGTCACACCCCTGCACGATTTCGAACTCCTTGTTGTTATGGCAAGTGATCCAGTTTCCTCCTGAACACCACCTCTGTTCATCCGTGGTTTACCACGGAAGATACAATACAGTGCTCGAGATACTGCCAGAACAATCGTGTTTTTTTCTAAAGGAAAGTGAACAACAATTACAAGTGGTAGTTTGGCAGTGTAAGCTTCCAGGCTGCTGGAAGTAACAGTCTGATTGACCGGTTAAGTAAAATCTGCCCCGAGGTTAGCGTATTGTCGGATATCGTCGTGACACTAAAATTATTCACTGACCTGTAGGTCAGTCAGTCAATTGCAAAATCTGTAGCGGTCTTCAAAAATGGAATTATATGTTAAAATATAATCCATTTTGATAATATGCTCTATAATATATTAGAGATATTACTAAGAAATAAATGAGTACCGGAGTAGGCGGCAGCATCCAGGACTCTGACACGGCTGATCATCCAGGACTCTGACACGGCTGATCATCCAGGACTCTGACACGGCTGATCCCACAACTAAACAACGACTAGAATATGAAGTCTGGCTAATATATCCAAACCTCATATCTCTAAAGTGGCGAAAAACTGGAGGAGATATAACCACAACATGCAAGATACTAGTAGATGTATGCAAAATTAGAAAGGGGACAGATGTTTCCAAGCGAGAGAGCGAAGGTGACACAAATTAAATCTGAGAGTTCAGATAGTAATTGGGATATATATATATATATATATATATATATATATATATATATATATATATATATATATATATATATATATATATATATATATATATATATATATATGTCGTGCCGAATATGTAAAACTGGTCAATTAGCAAGAACTCATTTAAAATTAAGTCCTTTCTAAAATTTTCTCTTATACGTTTAAAGATATATTTTTTTCATTAATGTTAATGTAAAAATTTTTAATTTTGCTCCAAAAGAATCTCAGAAAACTTACCTAACCTTATTATAACAAGAACAATTTATTTTAGCCTAACCCAACTAAATATATTTTAGATTTGTTTACAATAATTTAATACTAAACAAACACAGTGAAATATATTTTTTCGTTAGGTTCAGAATGATTTTGGCGAAATTATTGCATACACAAATTTTCGCTTGTCCTATATGGCAAGATGAGCGTTGCTATTTAAGCCAAGATGGCAAGTTCTGTCAATTCGGCACGACATATATATATATATATATATATATATATATATATATATATATATATATCTATATATATATATATATATATATATATATATATGCAAGGAATTCGCGAGAGCATGCATTGTTCAAATCTCTAGTAAGGCTGATGCATGCAGGGGATGAGATGAAAAGCTGTAAGCCTTCTCCCTGAAAGCTGGCTGCCTTGGATCAAACGTGTAGCGCATGCTACACGCCAAGGTATTGTCCAGTGTGGGTAGATTGGTAAAGCACTGCGTACCTTGTCCTAATGTTCGTAGGTTCGAGTCTCCTTCAGCCAGAGATCAGTGTTTATATATATATATATATATATATATATATATATATATATATATATATATATATATATATATATATATATATATATATATATATATTGCAATGTGAGGGTTGTAAGCAGGTGGAAATACCCTTAGATATGAGGTGAAGGGAAGTCCATGCATGGCTTCAAGTGTAGGTATGACTAAGTCAAACAATGAAGAAGTACTCAAATCGGTAGCTAAGAAGGAGTGCGAGATAAACCCAGAAAAAAAAACACATAAAACAAGCTCTCACACTAACCCACAAACCTGGAAACATACACATGTTATCAGCAAAGAATGGCAGAGAAGAATGTGCAGAAGAGAATAAAAGATTCACACATGTCTTGACTGAGACATCAGTAGAGATACCAAAGAGGAAGAGGCTGGAGGGAGACACAGGAGGAAGAGGCACGAGGGAGATACAGGAAGAAGAGGCATGAGGGAGACACAGGAAGAAGAGGCATGAGGGAGACACAGGAAGAAAAGGCACAAGAGAGATACAGGAAGAAGAGGCACGAGGGTCAACAACAAGCGAAGGTTCAACTGAGTGAACTGGACTCACCGAAATCAACAGTATTTAACGGAACCTCCACAAGTCCTCTAAGAGACAGAACATCAGAATGACTAAAAAACAAAGGCTCTAAAAACACATCAATAGAAATGAGGCTACTACCATAGCTTTAAAAAAATACACAAACGATTCCCTATATACAAAAAAAGGTAAAAACGTATCATTATACTAACTTATGAAAAGAGAATAGATGAACACCTGAAAAATAAAATCAACAAGGGTTCAAGCATGGCAAACCAGGTTCCATGAATCTCCTAGACCGCGACACACTGACAAAACAGGGAAGATAGTGATGGGTGATGCTGCATCTTCCTACAATGAGATGAGTCATTCAGAAATGTATTACACTGAAGACTGATCTGGAAAAATGAATGAGCAGGTGAGAGTACTGAGGAAAGTTCTCAGTGGATATAGCTACTGTATGAAAGCCATAAGTAGAGATTGGTGGAATACCTGGAGATGGTTTCGGAGGTCGACGCCCCCGCGGCCCGGTCTGTGACCAGTCCTCGCCTGGTCACAGTGTTTATATGTTCAAATAATTGAACCCCAGAGTTCATTACTTGGGTATATAGGCACCAGCCTGTGCAACCCAGCACCACCACCACCAGCCTGTGCAACCCAGCACCACCACCACCAGTCTGTGCAACCCAGCACCACCACCACCAGCCTGTGCAACCCAGCACCACCACCAGCCTGTGCAACCCAGCACCACCACCACCAGCCTGTGCAACCCAGCACCACCACCACCAGCCTGTGCAACCCAGCACCACCACCAGCCTATGCAACCCAGCACCACCACCACCAGCCTGTGCAACCCAGCACCACCACCAGCCTGTGCAACCCAGCACCACCACCAGCCTGTGCAACCCAGCACCACCACCAGCCTGTGCAACCCAGCACCACCACCAGCCTGTGCAACCCAGCACCACCACCACCAGCCTGTGCAACCCAGCACCACCACCACCAGCCTGTGCAACCCAGCACCACCACCAGCCTGTGCAACCCAGCACCACCACCACCAGCCTGTACAACCCAGCACCACCACCACCAGCCTGTGCAACCCAGCACCACCACCAGCCTGTGCAACCCAGCACCACCACCACCAGCCTGTGCAACCCAGCACCACCATCACCAGCCTGTACAACCCAGCACCACCACCAGCCTGTGCAACCCAGCACCACCACCACCAGCCTGTGCAACCCAGCACCACCACCACCACCAGCCTGTACAACCCAGCACCACCACCAGCCTGTGCAACCCAGCACCGCCACCACCAGCCTGTGCAACCCAGCACTACCACCAACCTGTGCAACCCAGCACCACCACCAGCCTGTGCAACCCAGCACTACCACCAGCCTGTGCAACCCAGCACCATCACCAGCCTGTGCAACCCAGCACCACCACCAGCCTGTGCAATCCAGCACCACCACCAGCCTGTGCAACCCAGCACTACCACCAGCCTGTGCAACCCACCACCACCACCAGCCTGTGCAACCCAGCACTACCACCAGCCTGTGCAACCCAGCACTACCACCAGCCTGTGTAACCCAGCACCACCATCACCCCGTGCAACCCAGCACCACCACCAGCCTGTGTAACCCAGCACCACCATCACCCCGTGCAACCCAATACCAGCACCAGCACCCAGTGAAACCCACCACCACCCCGTGCAACCCAACACCACCACCACCCCGTGCAACCCAGCACCACCACCAACCCATGCAACCCACCACCACCACCACCAACCCGTGCAACCCACCACCACCACCACCAACCCGTGCAACCAATGAACAAAGAGAAGAATGGACCAGGACTGAGTCCATGTTGCTAGCATCCAGCAGACGCAGCGCTGCCCACCCAGCGACACTCCTTCATTACGACTTATCTTCAGTTCAATAAGTCAATAAAGTGAATATCTTGAACATACATCCACGATGACAAGACGTTAGGTTATCCTTGCCTAGCTCTAAGTTACCTCATCGGTAAAGAATTAATGTATGTTAAATAATGTAACATAATATGCAGAACGTAAAAAAGAGAAAAATTCTGTAGCAGTATTGACCCAGGCAGACTGGTGACGGCAGGGAAGCCAGAAATGTTGCAAAAATGAGAGTCAGAATTTATGCTGCCAGGATGTAAGCAGTGACCTGTCTCATGGCAATAATTACACACACACACACACACACACACACACACACACACACACACACACACACACACACACACACATATATATATATATATATATATATATATATATATATATATATATATATATATATATATATATATATATATATATATATATATATATGTGTGTGTGTGTGTGTGTGTGTATATATATATATATATATATATATACATGTATATATATATATATATATATATATATATATATATATATATATATATATATATATATATATATATATATATATATATATATATATATATATATATATATATATATATATATATATATATATATATATATATATATATATATATATATATATATATATATATATATATATATATATATATATATATATATATATATATATATATCAACATATTAACGAAAAATTGAAAGTCAACCTCAGTGTTGTCAATAATTGAAAATTTTAGAAGTAGACCTATGATGGAAAGGAAAATTGTACAGCTGTCACACGTTGACTCCATATTTAAGTTTTCATGGAATTTCTAAACGCGCCGTACAGCAGTACCTTTCTTCACCTGACCTTAGTTCACGTCCTGCACCTGACCTTAGTTCACGTCCTGCGCCTGACCTTAGTCCACGTCCTGCACCTGACCTTAGTCCACGTCCTGCACCTGACCTTAGTCCACGTCCTGCACCTGACCTTAGTCCACGTCCTGCACCATACCTTAGTTCACGTCCTACACCTGACCTTAGTTCACGTCCTACACCTAACCTTAGCCCAAGTTTGGGATTAAAGCCGTACTACTCCTGTACTCCTGTAAATACTACGTGCCCTCGTTGTGTATGTTTCTGCTGAAGAGGACCTTAGTTGGAGGTAGACATGCAGTTCCTCACTTATCGTATTTATGCTTCCAATGAGTTTATTTAAGCATCAAAGTGTCACAATTTGTAAATCGATCAGAACAAATGAAAAGAGACTAGGAACAGAACTGAGGATTAAGAACCCTATTCTTATCTAATAGAACTTCTTTATATGAATGATGTTAATTTAATCATCAGGAAAAAAGCCCTGCCTTGTTTTTATCATAAAATGACCCGTTCAATGGAGGTGGTATTATGAATCAACACGGCGACGCCTAAATACTGACAGGTGAAGCTTGCTCACCGGTCATTGCTACTGTGGCTGACGTTGCATAGCAACAACATGTACATCTCCCTTCAAACTGAATAACGGTGTTCTTATCGAACGGCAGGGAGACTCATCTAATTCATCATCGGGATAGGTTAACAGGTCGGGAACAGGAACCTGGGTGAACAACTCTGTAACATTGGTAAATTAGACACATGTGCAGCTCTTGGGTATCTTTATTGGGGAAACGTTTCGCCACACAGTGGCTTCATCAGTCCATACAAAGGAGAAACGTGAAGAACGTGAAGTAATCAGTCCCTCAACCTTGAGTCGATGTGGTCAGTCTATCAATCTTGAATAGAATACAGCATATGAGCAGAAAAGTCGCTTATATACCATAGGCAGGAGAGGTGCAGCAGACGCAGGTGGTGTCACATTTGTTCAATGTGGAAGTAGGTCGTGCCCAAGGGTTAGACAAGCGAAGAATTCCCAAGTATTAAGATCCCAAGAAGTTGCAGTGTCTGACAGGATTGTAGATGAATGGTTCAGAGAACCGACATGTTGATAAATTAGACACAACGTGTCGGTTCTCTGAACCATTCATCTACAACGCTGTAACATCAAAACTGACTAGAGTAAAATCAATGGACATTTTTACATTCCTCAGTTTATTCGGAACTGAATCTTCCTCTTACCTGGAGGTTGCCTGGAGGTTACCTGGAGGTTATTCCGGGGATCAACGCCCCCGCGGCCCGGTCCATGACCAGGCATCCCGATGGATCAGGGCCTGATCAACTAGGCTGTTACTGCTGGCCGCACGCAGTCCAACGTACTAGCCACAGCCCGGCTGATCCTGCACTGACTTTAGGTATCTGTCCAGCTCTCTCTTGAAGGCAGCCAGGGGTTTATTGGTAATTCCCCTAATGCTTGATGGGAAGCTGTTGAACAGTCTTGGGCCCCGGACACTTATGGTGTTTTCCCTTAGTGTACCAATGGCGCCCCTACTTTTAACTGGGGGCATTTTGCATCGCCTGCCCAGTCTTTTACTTTCGTAGGGAACGATTTCTGTGTGCAGATTAGGGACCATTCCTTCCAAGATTTTCCAAGTGTAGATTATGATATATCTCTCCCTCCTGCGTTCCAACGAGTACAAGTCAAGTGCTTCCAAGCGTTCCCAGTAGTTAAGGTGCTTGACAGAACTTATACGTGCAGTAAAGGATCTCTGTACACTCTCTAGATCTGCGATTTCACCTGCTTAGAATGGAGATGTTAATGTACAGCAGTATTCCAGCCTAGAGAGAACAAGTGTAAGTCATATCGTGAATTAAGTAAAGATCCTGGACTTAACCTTACGAAAGCAGACAAAGTAAATGTGATAGTAATTATGGACAAGTTCGATTATAGCCGAAAAAATTATCATGTTATTAGAAAAAAAACTTTAAATCTGGTTAATAGTAAGTTTAATAAACAACCTAGAACTTTACTGAGAGGTAATGAGAATTTGATTAAACATCTGGCAGCTAAGTCGGCTGCACTCCTTTATATCCTCGGTTTAATTAAAACTCATAACCCGGGGTTTCCAGAGAGATCTATTATTAGCTCGGTGGGGTCGGCGACATATAACCTGTCAAAATTGTTGGTAAAAGTATTAACTTCAATGCTTGGTAACGTCTCTGAAGACAACGTAAAAAACAATAATGAACTCATTGACAAATTGTAGACTGTGAGTGTCCAATGATTTTTACACCGTCAGTAATGATGTTATGGCGCTATTCATCCGAGTTCCTGTTCCTGATCTCTTATCTGGATGAAGAATTAGATGAGTTCCTCTTACCATCCCACAAGAGCACCATTATTGAGTTGATTAAGTTCCATGCAGTTATTTCAAGTTTGACAGGAAATATTAGGCTCCATGGCAGGGAATGGCTACGGGAAATCCATAGCCTTTCCTATTAAGCAATCTGTATATGGAGCTTTTCCAGGCTAGGCTGTTGAAAGACATCCTGCCCCTTGAAGCTAAAGAGCTCAGATGTGTGGATGACATATTGTGCATTTGGCCGGAAGATATGGATCTGGACACATTTTAACGGAGACTTAACATTTTTATCCCGTCTATTAAATTCACCTGGAGAAAGAGGCCGACTTCAATATTCCATTCTTAGATGTGTTGATCCATCGGGTAGATAGAAAGATCAGATTTACAGTATATAATAAGGCCATTAATGTCTGCTCATACATACACTACTATTCTAACCTTGAAACAAGAGTAAATTATTATTATTATAATCAAGGGGGAAGCACTAAACCCGGAGGATTATACAGCGCCTGGGGGGGGGGGATGTGGAAGGCATTCAGGATTAATTCGGGGAACCGGAGCACAGATCCAATTTCCCAAATCAAGAGCCCCTCACCAACATCAAGGAACCTTCCTTGAGGGGAAACAAGAGTAAAGAAAAAAAAAGTGTTTTTCTATGATTAAAAAAAAAAAATCCTAGCAAATGTGGAGACCAGAGCTTCGCGATGACGAAATTAGGAAAATATTTTATATTGCTACCAAACTAGTCGGTATCCTAAGAAGTTTGTAGAAACAGCTTTACTAGCAGCTATTAAAACTTATAATAGGAGTGAACCAAGAGTAACACCTCAGATTAAGAATCTGCAGGTTCTCCCATATAATGAGAATTTATCTGTCCTGCCTAATGCCCTAAAAACATTCAATATATAAGCAGCTTTTAAGAATTCACGGACAGTTAAAAGTATCTTAATTATAATATTAATATATATGTATATACATATATATATATATATATATATATATATATATATATATATATATATATATATATATATATATATATATATATATATATATATATATATATATATATATATATATATATATATATATATATATATATATATATATATATGTATATATATTTATATATATATATATATATATATATATATATATATATATATATATATATATATATATATATATATATATATATATATATATGTATGTATATTATATGTCGTGCCGATTATGGCTTAAATAGCAATGCTCTTCTTGCCGAATAAGGCAATCGAAAATTTGTGTATGCAATAATTTCGCAAAAAATCATTCTGAACCTAACGCTGAAAATATATTTCATTGTTTGTTTATTATTAAATTATTGTAAACTTATCTAAAATATATTTAGTTGGATTAGGCTAAATTAAATTGCGCTTGTTATAATAAGACTAATTAAGTTTTCTAAGGTTCTTTTGGTACAAAATTATTAACTTTTACATTAACATAAATGAAAAAAAAATATCTTTAAATGTATAAGAGAAAATTTTAGAAAAGAATTAATTTTAAATGAGTTCTTGCAAAATGGCCAATTTTACCTATTCGGCACGACATATATATATATATAATCACAATTTTGGCCAGTTATTCAATAGACTCCAATATTTAACCAGTTTTCTTTCTGGTTGACATTAATAATACAATCTTACATTTTTCTTTGCGTTACTGAATATACGGTGAAGGCAGATATTTAATTTTGATTTCCTGATTAAACGGAATGACCAAAAAAACTTTTCTCCCTCTTATTATCTCTGACAAAACTAATATTTACTGAATTTTTAGCAAGTCATGAAAAACGACACGAACAACCGGACTTCTTAAGCTCTGAGTGACGACAATAATTAATTTAATTTGTAACTGTGATGATGAACGTGTTGTCTGTGTAGCTGAAGTTCCCGGGACCTGGCAGTGTGGCCGTGCTAGCGGGGACCTGGCAGTGTGGCCGTGCTAGCGGGGACCTGGCAGTGTGGCCGTGCTAGCGGGGACCTGGCAGAGTGACCGTGCTAGAGGGGACCTGGCAGTGTGGCCGTGCTAGCGGGGACCTGGCAGTGTGGCCGTGCTAGCGGGGACCTGGCAGTGTGGCCGTGCTAGCGGGGACCTGGCAGTGTGGCCGTGCTAGCGGGGACCTGGCAGTGTGGCCGTGCTAGCGGGGACCTGGCAGTGTGGCCGTGCTAGCGGGGACCTGGCAGTGTGGCCGTGCTAGCGGGGACCTGGCAGAGTGACCGTGCTAGAGGGGACCTGGCAGTGTGGCCGTGCTAGCGGGGACCTGGCAGTGTGGCCGTGCTAGCGGGGACCTGGCAGTGTGGCCGTGCTAGCGGGGACCTGGCAGTGTGGCCGTGCTAGCGGGGACCTGGCAGTGTGGCCGTGCTAGCGGGGACCTGGCAGTGTGGCCGTGCTAGCGGGGACCTGGCAGTGTGGCCGTGCTAGCGGGGACCTGGCAGTGTGGCCGTGCTAGCGGGGACCTGGCAGTGTGGCCGTGCTAGCGGGGACCTGGCAGTGTGGCCGTGCTAGCGGGGACCTGGCAGAGTGACCGTGCTAGAGGGGACCTGGCAGTGTGGCCGTGCTAGCGGGGACCTGGCAGTGTGGCCGTGCTAGCGGGGACCTGGCAGTGTGGCCGTGCTAGCGGGGACCTGGCAGTGTGGCCGTGCTAGCGGGGACCTGGCAGTGTGGCCGTGCTAGCGGGGACCTGGCAGTGTGGCCGTGCTAGCGGGGACCTGGCAGTGTGGCCGTGCTAGCGGGGACCTGGCAGTGTGGCCGTGCTAGCGGGGACCTGGCAGTGTGACCGTGCTAGCGGGGACCTGGCAGTGTGACCGTGCTAGCGGGGACCTGGCAGTGTGACCGTGCTAGAGGGGACCTGGCAGTGTGACCGTGCTAGAGGGGACCTGGCAGTGTGGCCGTGCTAGCGGGGACCTGGCAGTGTGGCCGTGCTAGCGGGGACCTGGCAGTGTGGCCGTGCTAGCGGGGACCTGGCAGTGTGCCCGTGCTAGCGGGGACCTGGCAGTGTGGCCGTGCTAGCGGGGACCTGGCAGTGTGGCCGTGCTAGCGGGGACCTGGCAGTGTGGCCGTGCTAGCGGGGACCTGGCAGTGTGGCCGTGCTAGCGGGGACCTGGCAGTGTGGCCGTGCTAGCGGGGACCTGGCAGTGTGGCCGTGCTAGCGGGGACCTGGCAGTGTGACCGTGCTAGCGGGGACCTGGCCGTGTGGCAGTGCTAGCGGGGACCTGGCAGTGTGGCCGTGCTAGCGGGGACCTGGCAGTGTGACCGTGCTAGAGGGGACCTGGCAGTGTGGCCGTGCTAGAGGGGACCTGGCAGTGTGACCGTGCTAGAGGGGACCTGGCAGTGTGGCCGTGCTAGCGGGGACCTGGCAGTGGAGCCGTGCTAGCGGGGACCTGGCAGTGTGGCCGTGCTAGCGGGGACCTGGCAGTGTGGCCGTGCTAGCGGGGACCTGGCAGTGTGGCCGTGCTAGCGGGGACCTGGCAGTGTGCCCGTGCTAGCGGGGACCTGGCAGTGTGGCCGTGCTAAAGGGGACCTGGCAGTGTGACCGTGCTAGCGGGGACCTGGCAGTGTGGCCGTGCTAGCGGGGACCTGGCAGTGTGGCCGAGCTAGCGGGGACCTGGCAGTGTGGCAATGCTAGCGGGGACCTGTCAGTGTGGCCGTGCTAGCGGGGACCTGGCAGTGTGGCCGTGCTAGCGGGGACCTGGCAGTGTGACCGTGCTAGCGGGGACCTGGCAGTGTGACCGTGCTAGAGGGGACCTGGCAGTGTGACCGTGCTAGAGGGGACCTGGCAGTGTGACCGTGCTAGAGGGGACCTGGCAGTGTGGCCGTGCTAGAGGGGACCTGGCAGTGTGACCGTGCTAGAGGGGACCTGGCAGTGTGGCCGTGCTAGCGGGGACCTGGCAGTGTGACCGTGCTAGAGGGGACCTGGCAGTGTGGCCGTGCTAGAGGGGACCTGGCAGTGTGACCGTGCTAGAGGGGACCTGGCAGTGTGGCCGTGCTAGCGGGGACCTGGCAGTGTGGCAATGCTAGCGGGGACCTGTCAGTGTGGCCGTGCTAGCTGGGACCTGGTAGTGTGGCCCTGCTAGCGGGGACCTGGCAGTGTGGTCGTGCTAGCGGGGACCTGGCAGTGTGGCCGTGCTAGCGGGGACCTGGCAGTGTGGTCGTGCTAGCGGGAACCTGGCAGTGTGGCCGTGCTAGCGGGGACCTGGTACTGTGGCCGTGCTAGCGGGGACCTGGTACTGTGGCCGTGCTAGCGGGGACCTGGCAGTGTGGCCGTGCTAGCGGGGACCTGGTACTGTGGCCGTGCTAGCAGGCACCTGGTATTGTGGCCGTGATAGCGGGGACCTGGCACTTTGGCCGTGCTAGCGGGGACCTGGTACTGTGGCCGTGCTAGCGGGGATCTGGTACTGTGGCCGTGCTAGCGGGGACCTGGTACTGTGGCCGTGCTAGCGGGGGCCTGGTACTGTGGCCGTGCTAGCGGGGATCTGGTACTGTGACCGTGCTAGCGGGGAACTGGCACTGTGGCCGTGCTAGCAGGGACCTGGCATTGTGGCCGTGCTAGTGGGGACCTGGTACTGTGGCCGTGCTAGCGGGGACCTGGCATTGTGGCCGTGCTAGCGGGGACCTGGCATTGTGGCCGTGCTAGCGGGAACCTGGTACTGTGGCCGTGCTAGCGGGGACCTGGTAGTGTGGCCGTGCTAGCAGGGACCTGGTACTTTGGCCGTGCTAGCGGGGACCTGGTACTGTGGCCGTACTAGCGGGGACCTGGTACTGTGGCCGTGCTAGCGGGGACTTGGTACTGTGGCCGTGCTAGCAGGGACCTGGTACTTTGGCCGTGCTAGCGGGGACCTGGTACTTTGGCCGTGCTAGCAGGGACCTGGTACTTTGGCCGTGCTAGCGGGGACCTGGTACTGTGGCCGTGCTAGCGGGGACCTGGTACTGTGGCCGGGCTAGCGGGGACTTGGTACTGTGGCGATGCTAGCGGGGACCTGGTACTGTGGCCGTGCTAGCGGGGACCTGGTACTGTGGACGGGCTAGCAGGGACCTGGTACTGTGGCCGTGCTAGCGGGGACCTGGCAGTGTGGCCGTGCTAGCGGGGACCTGGTACTGTGGCCGTGCTAGCGGGGACATGGTACTGTGGCCGTGCTAGCGGGGACCTGGTACTGTGGACGGGCTAGCAGGGACCTGGTACTGTGGCCGTGCTAGCGGGGACCTGGCAGTGTGGCCGTGCTAGCGGGGACCTGGTACTGTGGCCGTGCTAGCGGGGATCTGGTACTGTGGCCGGGCTAGCAGGGACCTGGTACTGTGGCCGTGCTAGCGGGGACCTGGTACTGTGGCCGTGCTAGCAAGGACCTGGTATTGTTTCCGTGCTAGCGGGGACCTGGTACTGTGGCCGTGCTAGCGGGGACCTGGTACTGTGGCCGTGCTAGCGGGGGCCTGGTACTGTGGCCGTGCTAGCGGGGACCTGGTATTGTTTCCGTGCTAGCGGGGACCTGGTACTGTGGCCGTGCTAGCGGGGACCTGGTACTGTGGCCGTGCTAGCAGGAACCTGGTACTGTGGCCGTGCTAGCGGGGGCCTGGTACTGTGGCCGTGCTAGCGGGGACCTGGTATTGTTTCCGTGCTAGCGGGGACCTGGTACTGTGGCCGTGCTAGCGGGGACCTGGTACTGTGGCCGTGCTAGCGGGGACCTGGTATTGTTTCCGTGCTAGCGGGGACCTGGTACTGTGGCCGTGCTAGCGGGGACCTGGTACTGTGGCCGTGCTAGCGGGGGCCTGGTACTGTGGCCGTGCTAGCGGGGACCTGGTACTGTGGCCGTGCTAGCGGGGACCTGGTACTGTGGCCGTGCTAGCGGGGACCTGGCATTGTGGCCGTGCTAGCGGGGACCTGGTACTGTGGCCGTGCTAGCAGGGACCTGGTACTGTGGCCGTGCTAGCGGGGACCTGGTACTGTGGCCGTGCTAGCGGGGACCTGGTACTGTGGCCGTGCTAGCGGAGACCTGGTACTGTGGCCGTGCTAGCGGGGACCTGGTACTGTGGCCGTGCTAGCGGGGACCTGGCATTGTGGCCGTGCTAGCGGGGACCTGGTACTGTGGCCGTGCTAGCGGAGACCTGGTACTGTGGCCGTGCTAGCGGGGACCTGGTACTGTTGCCGTGCTTGCGGAGACCTGGTACTGTTGCCGTGCTAGACAGGACCTGGCACTGTAGCCGAGCTAGCCGGGACCTGGTAATGTGGCCGTGCTAGCGGGGACCTGGAACTGTGACCGTGCTAGCCGGGACATGGCACTGTGGCCATGCTAGCCGGGACATGGCACTGTGGCCGTGCTAGCGGGGACCTGGTACTGTGGCCGTGCTAGCGGGGACCTGGTACTGTGGCCGTGCTAGCGGGGACCTGGTACTGTGGCCGTGCTAGACGGGACCTGGTACTGTGGCCGTGCTAGCGGGGACCTGGTACTGTGGGCGTGCTAGCGGGGACCTGGCACTGTTGCCGTGCTAGACGGGACTTGGCACTGTGGCCGTGCTAGCCGGAACATGGCACTGTGGCCGTGCTAGCCGGGACATGGCACTGTGGCCATGCTAGCGGGAACCTGGTACTGTGGCCGTGCTAGCGGGGACCTGGTACTGTGGCCGTGCTAGCGGGGACCTGGTACTGTGGCCGTGCTAGCGGGGACCTGGTACTGTTGGCGTGCTAGCGGGGACCTGGTACTGTGGCCGTGCTAGCGGGGACCTGGTACTGTGGGCGTGCTAGCGGGGACCTGGTACTGTGGCCGTGCTAGCGGGGACCTGGCATTGTGGCCGTGCTAGCGGGGACCTGGTACTATTGCCGTGCTAGCGGGGACTTGGTACTGTGGTCGTGCTAGCGGGGACCTGGTACTGTGGCCGTGCTAGCGGGGACCTGGTACTGTTGCCGTGCTAGCGGGGACCTGGTGCTGTTGCCGTGCTAGCGGGGGCCTGGTTCTGTTGCCGTGCTAGCGGAGACCTGGTACTGTTGCCGTGCTAGCCAGAACTTGGCACTGTAGTCGAGCTAGCCGGGACCTGGTAATGTGGCCGTGCTAGCGGGGACCTGGAACTGTGACCGTGCTAGCCGGGAGCTGGCACTGTTGCCGTGCTAGCCGGGACTTGGCACTGTGGCCGTGCTAGCCGGGACATGGCACTGTGGCCGTGCTAGCAGGGACCTGGAACTGTGGCCGTACTAGCAGGGACCTGGCACTGTGGAAGTGCTAGCGGGGACCTGGAACTGTGGCCGTGCTAGCCGGGACCTGGTAGTGTGGCAGTGCTAGCGGGGACCTGGAACTGTGGCCGTACTAGCAGGGACCTGGCACTGCGGCCGTGCTTGCGGGGACCTGGAACTGTGGCCGTGCTAGCGGGAACCTGGTACTGTGGCCGTGCTAGCGGGGACCTGGTACTGTGGCCGTGCTACTGGGGACCTGGCATTGTGGCCGTGCTAGCGGGGACCTGGTACTGTTGCCGTGCTAGCAGGGGCCTGGTACTGTTGCCGTGCTAGCGGAGACCTGGCGCTGTTGCCGTGCTAGCCAGGACCTGGCACTGTAGCCGAGCTAGCCGGGACCTGGTAATGTGGCCGTGCTATCGGGGACCTGGAACTGTGGCCGTGCTAGCCGGGAGCTGGCACTGTTGCCGTGCTAGCCAGGACTTGGCACTGTGGCCGTGCTAGCTGAGACATGGCACTGTGGTCGTGCTAGCGGGGACCTGGAACTGTGGCCGTACTTGCAGGGACCTGGTACTGTGGCCGTACTAGCGGGGACCTGGAACTGTGGCCGTGCTAGCGGGGACCTGGAACTGTGGCCGTACTAGCAGGGACCTGGAACTGTGGCCGTGCTAGCCGGGACCTGGTACTGTGGCAGTGCTAGCGGGGACCTGGTACTGTGGCCGTGCTAGCGGGGACCTTAAACTGTGGCCGTGCTAGCCGGGACCTGGCACTGCGGCCGTGCTTGCGGGGACCTGGCACTGTGGCCGTACTAGCAGGGACCTGGAACTGTGGCCGTGCTAGCCGGGACCTGGTACTGTGGCAGTGCTAGCGGGGACCTGGTACTGTGGCCGTGCTAGCGGGGACCTTAAACTGTGGCCGTGCTAGCCGGGACCTGGCACTGCGGCCGTTTTTCTACTCACGGAGCCCGGCTATCTGCCAGTCTGGTCTGATGCGTGCCTGGTCAACCAGGCTGTTGCTGTTGGTGACCCTCAGCCCGCAATGTTTTCGTCTTGTTTCGCTTTCCACGTGATATCTGGGGCCAGATTATTTATTTCTTGTAAAAGCCGTCGAAATCCCCCCGGCTCTCGTTCCGCACTAAAAAAAAGAAAAATATCGTAAGGCCTGGTCATGGGCTGGACCGCAGGGGCGTTGACCCCCTGAATACCCTCCAGGTATACTCCAGGTATACTCCAGGTATACCTCACCTAAATCATGTTAATCAAATAAAGTCTTAGGAGATTATAAGGACCCCAGATACTGCCTTTACAAGTTTGCTAACAAAGAGAGCAAATAGGTACCCTTCCGAGACTCAGGTGTCTCCTGATAAAGCTTACCACACACACACACACACACACACACACACACACACACACACACACACACACACTGCTACATGACATCAATATCAATGGTCTCGTCTACAAAAGGGGAGTTGACATCGCTTCTTATCATCGTTACATGAGGTGACAACCTAAGCTGAGGCTGAGGCCTGATTACATTATCATATCTGCTAATATCACATTTATATGAAGCGCTAAACCCTTATGTGTCGTTCTTGTTGTCCCTTTCCAACACTGAAATTTCTGTTTTAAGATTGCTTCACAATCGTTCTAAATTATCTGTAATCAGTAATTTGATCAATTTTGCAGTCAACTCCCTTATAAACCTATTCTATGCAGATAATTGAGACATTTGGGCAATAATTGGCAATTTTTATACTGGAAACGTTTCGCCAGTCAGTGGCTTGTTCAGTCCAATACAGAGTAAAAGGATGGATGATGAGGATGAGTTGGGGTAATCAGTCCCTGAGAGGATGTGTTCTGTCCATCAGTCTCTATAAAAGTACAGCATATGCGTTTAGAGGGGGTAATATACTGCAGACAGATGAGATGAAACAGTGGTAGGCGGAGTCACTAGTGGAAAATCCTATTAAGTAGATCATGTCTGTAGGTTAGACATGCTGTAAACGGCTTAGAAAACCGACAAGTTGAAGATTGGTGGACTGACCACACCGACTCCAGGTTGAGGGACTGATAACCTCAAGCTCTTCCTCATCTTCCACCGTTCATCTCTGTATTGGACTGAAGAAGCCACTGGCTGACGTTTCCTCTTTAAAAATTCCCAAATATTGCCCAAGCGTCTCACTTATCAACTTGTGGGGTTTCAAAACTATTTACACAAATAACCCGCATGCGACGATGTTTCGGACCGACTTGAACCATTTACAAAGTCACACTGACACAAGTGTGACTTTGTAAATTGTCCAAGTCGAACCGAATCGTCGTCTCTCTTACGTGCGAGTTATTTGTGTATTGTTCCAGTCACGGTATTGTGCCTTTTTGTTCCTTCTAAACCATTTATACTATTTTATAAACTTCGAATGTTTTACAAATGCCACTGAAAAAAAAAATGTTTCCAGGATAAAATGGTGTGGACTTTGAAAGCCTTTTCGTGTACTCTTCAATTTTTTTAATGCGTTTTCTTTTTCTATTGAATTTGTAAAATTTCGCAGTGTAGAGGCACGACTACTGAGACAGCAACACGTCGAGACACGACTACAGAGCCAGCAACACATCAAGACACGACTACAGAGCCAGCAACACGTCGAGACACGACTACAGAGCCAGCAACACGTCGAGACACGACTACAGAGCCAGCAACACATCAAGACACGACTACTGAGACAGCAACACGTCAAGACACGACTACAGAGACAGCAACACGTCGAGACACGACTACTGAGACAGCAACACGTCGAGACACGACTACAGAGCCAGCAACACGTCGAGACACGACTACAGAGCCAGCAACACATCAAGACACGACTACTGAGACAGCAACACGTCAAGACACGACTACAGAGACAGCAACACGTCGAGACACGACTACTGAGATAGCAACACGTCGAGACACGACTACTGAGACAGCAACACGTCGAGACACAACTACAGAGCCAGCAACACGTCAAGACACGACTACAGAGACAGCAACACGTCAAGGCATAACTACAGAGCCAGCAACACGTCGAGGCACGACTACAGAGCCAGCAACACGTCAAGACACGACTACAGAGCCAGCAACATGTTGAGGCACGACTACAGAGACAGTAACACGTCGAGACACGACTACAGAGCCAGCAACACGTCGAGACACGACTACTGAGACAGCAACACGTCAACACACGACTACAGAGCCAGCAACACGTCAAGACACGACTACAGAGCCAGCAACACGTCAAGACACGACTGCAGAGCCAGCAACACGTCAAGGCACGACTACAGAGACAGCAACACGTTAAGGCACAACTACAGAGACAGCAACACGTCAAGGCACGACTTCGGAGACAGCAACACGTCGCCAGGACGCTTCGGGCTCCACGGTCACCCACCTGGAAGTGTAAACACTGGAACCCACTCGCCGGCGGTCAAGAACCTCAACAGTGTAAACACCGCCGCTATCACACACTATTATTCTTGCCGCCTCTTTTAAAAATGCTTCCAGCCTTTTTTGTGTTCCAGGGTTCTGAAGTTCTTTTGTGAGCTTTTATTTAGCTATTTTTTCGCTGTATGTTTAGCCGAAAGAGCCGGCACAAGGGCAGGAATTTTTTTAACTGCTCGAATGAAGTGAGCTGAGTGGTTCTGCCTGCTGGAAGAAGGTTCTGCCTTTCTGTCTGCTGGAAGGCTTTGTCTGCTGGAAGAAGGTTCTGCCTGCTGGAAGGTTCTTTCTGCTGGAAGGTTATGTCTGTTGGAAGAAGGTTCTGCCTTTCTTTCTGCTGGAAGGCTCTGTCTGCTGGAAGAAGGTTCTGCCTGCTGGAAGAAGGTTCTGCCTTTCTGTCTGCTGGAAGGCTCTGTCTGCTGGAAGAAGGTTCTGCCTGCTGGAAGGTTCTGTCTGCTAGAAGGTTATGTCTGTTGGAAGAAGGTTCTGCCTGCTGGAAGAAGGTTCTGCCTGCTGGAAGGTTTTGTCTGCGGGAAGGTTCTGTCTGCTGGAAGAAGGTTCTGCCTGCTGGAAGGTTCTGTCTGCTGGAGGGTTCTATAATCTGGAAGATTCTGTCTGCTGGAGAGTTCTGCCTTGTAGAAGGTTCTTGACTGAAGTCTCTTTCTTTTACTGGAAGGCTCTACATGCTGGAATGCTCTGCCTGATAAAAAGTTTAATCTTCTAAAAGGTTCTGTTCGTTGGAGGGTTCTGAATCCTCAAAAGGTTCTCTACCGATGATGGTGATGTCAGTCATCACCATCATTCTGGTCACTGTCAGTTATCATCATCATCCTGGTCACTATCAGGCATTGCCATCATCCTGGTCACTGTCAGTCATCACCATCATCCTGGTCACTGTCAGCCATCACCATCATCCTGGTCACTGTCAGTCATCACCATCATCCTGGTCACTGTCAGCCATCACCATCATCCTGGTCACTGTCAGCCATCAGCATCATCCTGGTCACTGTCAGCCATCAGGATCATCCTGATCACTGTCAGTCATCCCCGTCATCCTGATCACTGTCAGTCATCCCCATCATCCTGGTCACTGTCCGTCATCACCATCATCCTGGTCATTGTCAGTCATCACCATCATCCTGGTCACTGTCAGTCATCACCATTATCCTGGTCACTGTCAGCCATCACCATTATCCTGGTCACTGTCAGTCATCACCATTATCCTGGTCACTGTCAGTCATCACCATTATCCTGGTCACTGTCAGTCATCCCCATCATCCTGGTCACTGTCCGTCATCACCATCATCCTGGTCACTGTCCGTCATCACCATCATCCTGGTCAGTGTCAGTCATCCCCATCATCCTGGTCACTGTCCGTCATCCCCATCATCCTGGTCAGTGTCAGTCATCCCCATCATCCTGGTCACTGTCCGTCATCACCATCATCCTGGTCATTGTCAGTCATCACCATCATCCTGGTCACTGTCAGTCATCACCATTATCCTGGTCACTGTCAGTCATCACCATTATCCTGGTCACTGTCAGTCATCACCATTATCCTGGTCACTGTCAGTCATCACCATTATCCTGGTCACTGTCAGCCATCACCATTATCCTGGTCACTGTCAGCCGTCACCATTATCCTGGTCACTGTCAGCCATCACCATTATCCTGGTCACTGTCAGCCATCACCATCACTATGGACACAACCTCGCTTACATTCCTCAAAGTTCGTCGTTACAGAAACAGGAGTAATACACGTTTAGCCAGTTAGGCGAACGAGTACAGTTAGTGCGTCTGACCTGCGATTAGGCAGACCAGGTATCGAATCTTCCTTACAGGTTTTGACTGGCCCACACGGGTTTAGCTTGCCACATAAATCAGCTTAGACACCAAGTCCCAAATACGGATATTGCGCTTACTCCGCTGGAACTGGTTGACAGACGTCTGCACTCAGACCAGCCACTGGTTGACAGACGTCTGCTCTCAAACCAGCCATTGGTTGACAAACGCCTGCATTCACACCAGCCACTGGTTGACAGACGTCTGCACTCAGACCAGTCAGTGCCAAACTTGACCCACAGCGACCTGTTATATCTGTGACTCTGTCGTCAGGTAATGCCTTTTTTTCAATAAGTAATCAACTGAAAGTTTGAGATGTGGATGTAGAGGGCGTCTGACCCCTGCACACGATCTCCTGTCCACATCAACAAACACACACACACACACACACACAGGACAGGAAGGTTAGAGGAGACACGATAATGACATACAAAATACTGCAAGGAATAGATAAGGTGGACAGAGAGGCCATAATTGCAAGTTGAAGACTCAGATGAACCAAAGGGATGTTAGGAAGCATTTCTTCAGTCATAGAGTTGTCAGGAAGTGGAATAGTCTGGCAAGTGATGTAGTGGAGGCAGGATCCATACGTAGTTTTAAGACGAGGTATGATAAAGCTCATAGAGAAAGGAGAGAGAGGATCTAGTAGCGACCAGTGAAGAGACGGGTTCAGGAGCTGAGTCTCGACCCCTGCAACCACAATTAGGTGAATACAGTTAGATAAGTACAGTGAGTAAACTGCGGCTCGTGAGCTGCATGCGACTCCCGAAGCTACTCTGTGAAGCTCCCGAAGCTACTCGAAGCTACTCTGTGCGGCTCCTGAAGCTACTCTGTACGGCTCCCGAAGCTACTCTGTGCGGCTCCCGAAGCTACTCTGTGCGGCTCCCGAAGCTACTCTGTACGGCTCCCGAAGCTACTCTGTGCGGCTCCCAAAGCTACTCTGTGCAGCTCCCGAAGCTACTCTGTACGGCTCCTGAAGCTACTCTGTGCGGCTCCTGAAGCTACTCTGTGCGGCTCCTGAAGCTACTCTGTACGGCTACCGAAGCTACTCCGTGTGGCTCCCGATGCTACTCTGTGTGGCTAATCTGTGCGGCTCCCGAAGCTACTCTGTGTGGCTCCCGAAGCTACTCTGTGTGGCTCCCAAAGCTACTCTGTGCGGCTCCTAAAGCTACTCTGTGCGGCTCCCAAAGCTACTCTGTGCGGCTCCTGAAGCTACTCTGTGTGGCTCCTGAAGCTACTCTGCGCGGCTCCTGAAGCTACTCTGTGCGGCTCCTGAAGCTACTCTGTGTGGCTCCCAAAGCTTCTCTGTGTGGCTCCTGAAGCCACTCTGTGCGGCTCCCAAAGCTACTCTGTGCGGCTCCTGAAGCTGCTTTGTGCGGCTTGCGAAGCTACTCTGTGCGGCTCCCGAAGCTGCTCTGTGTGGCTCCCAAAGCTACTCTGTGCAGCTCCTGAAGCTGCTCTGTATGGCTCCTGAAGCTACTCTGTGTGGCTCCTGAAGCTACTCTGTGCAGCTCCCAAAGCTACTCTATGTGGTTCCCAAAGCTACTCTGTGTGGCTCCTGAAGCTACTCTGTGCAGCTATTGAAGCTACTCTGTGCGGCTCCCGAAGCTACTCTGTGCGGCTCCTGAAGCTACTCTGTGTGGCTCTTGAAACTACTCTGTGCAGCTCCCGAAGCTGCTTTGTGCGGCTTGCGAAGCTACTCTGTGCGGCTCCCGAAGCTACTCTGTGCAGCTCACGAAGCTACTCTGTGCGGCTCCCGAAGCTACTCTGTGCGGCTCCCGAAGCTACTCTGTGCGGCTCCCGAAGCTACTCTGTGCGGCTCCCGAAGCTACTCTGTGCAGCTCCCAAAGCTACTCTATGCGGCTCCCGAAGCTATTCTGTGCGGCTCCCGAGGCTACTCTGTGCAGCTCCCGAAGCTACTCTGTGCAGCTCCCTAAGCTACTCTGTGCAGCTCCCAAAGCTACTTTGTGCGGCTCCCGAAGCTACTCTGTGCGGCTCCCGAAGCTACTCTGTGCGGCTCCCGAAGCTACTCTGTGCAGCTCCCGAAGCTACTCTGTGCAGCTCCCAAAGCTACTTTGTGAGGCTCCTGAAGCTACTCTGTGCGGCTCCTGAAGCTACTCTGTGCGGCTCCCGAAGCTACTCTGTGCAGCTCCCGAAGCTACTCTGTGTGGCTCCCGAAGCTACTCTGTGCAGCTCCCGAAGCTACTCTGTGCTTCTCCTGAAGCTACTCTGTGCGGCTCCCGAAGCTACTCTGTGCAGCTCCTGAAGCTACTCTGTGCAGCTCCTGAAGCTACTCTGTGTGGCTCCTGAAGCTACTCTGTGCAGCTCCTGAAGCTACTCTGTGCAGCTCCCGAAGCTACTCTGTGCGGTTCCCAAAGCTACTCTGTGCGGCTCCTGAAGCTACTCTGTGCAGCTCCCGAAGCTACTCTGTGCGGCTCCTGAAGCTACTCTGTGCGGCTCCTGAAGCTACTCTGTGCGGCTCCTGAAGCTACTCTGTGCAGCTCCCGAAGCTACTCTGTGCGGCTCCCGAAGCTACTCTGTGCGGCTCCTGAAGCTACTCTGTGCGGCTCCTGAAGCTACTCTGTACAGCTCCCGAAGCTACTCTGTGTGGCTCCTGAAGCTACTCTGTGCGGCTCCCGAAGCTACTCTGTGCAGCTCCCGAAGCTACTCTGTGCGGCTCCTGAAGCTACTCTGTGCGGCTCCCGAAGCTACTCTGTGCGGCTCCTGAAGCTACTCTGTGCAGCTCCTGAAGCTACTCTGTGCGGCTCCCGAAGCTACTCTGTGCGGCTCCCGAAGCTACTCTGTGCAGCTCCCGAAGCTACTCTGTGCGGCTCCTGAAGCTACTCTGTGCGGCTCCTGAAGCTACTCTGTGCGGCTCCTGAAGCTACTCTGTGCGGCTCCCGAAGCTACTCTGTGCGGCTCCCGAAGCTACTCTGTGCAGCTCCCGATGTTACTCTGTGCGGCTCCTGAAGCTACTCTGTGCGGCTCCTGAAGCTACTCTGTGCGGCTCCTGAAGCTACTCTGTGCGGCTCCCGAAGCTACTCTGTGCGGCTTCTGAAGCTACTCTGTGCGGCTCCCAAAGCTACTCTATACGGCTCCTGAAGCTACTCTGTGTGGCTCCTGAAGCTACTCTGTGCGGCTCCTGAAGCTACTCTGTGCGGCTCCTGAAGCTACTCTGTGCGGCTCCTGAAGCTACTCTGTGCGGCTCCCGAAGCTACTCTGTGCGGCTCCTGAAGCTACTCTGTGCGGCTCCTGAAGCTACTCTGTGCGGCTCCCGAAGCTACTCTGTGCGGCTCCTGAAGCTACTCTGTGCGGCTCCTGAAGCTACTCTGTGCGGCTCCTGAAGCTACTCTGTGCGGCTCCTGAAGCTACTCTGTGCGGCTCCTGTAGCTACTCTGTGCGGCTCCCGAAGCTACTCTGTGCGGCTCCCGAAGCTACTCTGTGCAGCTCCCGAAGCTACTCTGTGCGGCTCCTGAAGCTACTCTGTGCGGCTCCTGAAGGTACTCTGTGCGGCTCCTGAAGCTACTCTGTGCGGCTCCCGAGGCAATATTGGGTTTCACTGCTATTTTTCCTAAAATTTTATATTAATAATCTATGGTAGTACAGTATGTACCAATATTAGAATATTTATATATATATACGGGTAATTCACATTATCTTTTCAAACATACTTATGCATTATGTGCCCGAACTGCTGTCTAAACTCGCTGAATATAATGAAAACCTTTTTTAAACAAGTACGGATGATGCAAGTGGACTCTGCACCTTCACCTTCATGCAGTACACGCAAGATGCACTCTTGCGGTGGTAACAGAACATAACTAAGTGCAGTGCAGTGCAGTGTAAATACGTACTTTTCTTATTAATAAACACTTAAGACTGATTTTAGTTTAAGTTATAAAAACTATTGTTTAAAGTGATTTAGTAACAGAAGAGAATAAAACGGAAATACGAACGAGAAAAGAGAGGGTTTAACAACAATGGGGGGATGATTTTGCTCTTACTGTTAAGGGTGAAAAGACTCTGTCTTATCTCTCATACAATCATCAGCCACTTTAAAGCCAGTAATTTTAAGCGTAACCATGAATGTAACCATAAAAAATTTGCATCTGAATTTCCCCCCTGAATCAGAACTGCGAGAAATAAGATAAAAATTTTGAAATCTAATTTAGTCACCCAACAAAACAGCCAATTTCCCCTCTGTAAGCAAAGTGATTTGGCTACTGAAGCTAGTTTTGCTATAGCTTGGAATATTGCTCAAAGTCATGGAGAATTTTTATAAAAGAATTGCAAATTCTCGCTCCAGAGAAGTCAAAACTTAAACAGACAATAGAACAAATTCCTATCTCTTGCAGCACTACTCAGATTTATTTCAGAAATTAGTTCTACAATAGCGTGTTCACACACCGTGAGTTTAGAAATTTTATCGATGAGCTGTAGCTTGAAGAAAAGCCAAGTGAGCTTTCAGTCTATTGTATTACAAGATGGCTGCCAACTATCATTTATGTAAAGAAGTTTGTTGCTCTTTTTTGAACCAATCATCGCTCTTATGAAATAAAAGAAAGAGAAATACCCACAACTAGAAGCTCAAGAATGTATACAGGATCTGATGTTCTTTACAGATATAATTCAACACCTCTAAATATTTAAATCTGCCACTTCAATCAAGGAACAAAGTTATTACAGAAATTGCCCGATCACTTTTCAGATTTCGGAATAAATTAAAGTTTTTTCAAAGAGATCTGGCAACAAATAAATTTGACCACTTTTCCAACTTTAAATTAGAATGACCGCTTTTCCTGATGTTGAAATTGAAGACAGTAAAGTGAAGCAATACGAAGGAAACTTATAAACACTTTTTAATGGCTTTGAGAACTGGTTTGAGAAACTAAAAAAATTAAAACCATGTTTCGAATTTCTTGTAAATCCTTTAGTGATTGGTGTCATCAACGATGGATGTCCTGTTGTTGTACCTTTAATGATTGATGTCATCTAGGATGGATGTCCTGTTGTTGTACCTTCAGTGATGTCATCAACGATGGATGTCCTGTTGTTGTACCTTTAGTGATTGATGTCATCAATGATGGATGTCCTGTTGTTGCACCTTTAGTGATTGATGTCATCAATGATGGATGTCCTGTTGTTGCACCTTTAGTGATTGATGTCATCTACAATGGATGTCCTGTTGTTGCACCTTTAGTGATATATGTCATCAACGATGGATGTCCTGTTGTTGCACCTTTAGTGACTGATGTCATCAACGGTGGATGTCCTGTTGTTGCACCTTTAGTGACTGATGTCATCAACGATGGATGTCCTGTTGTTGCACCTTTTGCCTTGGATTTTGCTTCAATAAAAACAGAGCTCACTGAGCTAAAGGAAGATGTGGCTTTGAAGGTAGTACATAAACACACATCTTTAACTGACTTGGAGAGAGGTCCCAGAAGCAAAGTATCCCAGTTTTCAGAAAACTGGCCTCTGACTACTCTCTGTTTTTGAGACAACTTACTGCTGTGAATCTCTCTTCTCTGTAATGAGATTTATCAAGTCAAAACATCGTACTATCCTCACTACCAGCCACCTCACTGACCTTAAAACAGCCCTGACATCCTACCAGCCAGACTTTAAACTATTAACTACAAAAATGAAGACTCAGTCAGAGTCTTCAACGAGCAGAGATTAAATATATTCTGCTTTGTTGAGTAGGACTACGATATACCTGTATTTTTTATTGTTTATAAATACAATTTTGAAATAATATTTTCTGTAGCTCCTGAGCATTCAAAAATGTGTGAAAAGTATTATATGTGGTTCTTCTATTAGTTTGTGCGTCTCTCTACACCGGGAACCGGTATTGAGAATCCTGGCACTTACTACTGCACTGCACTATTTTTTTTTAAGTAGTTCGTCTGGTTCTCGAACCCCGGACCCCAGTGGTGAGAGTCACGCCTCTCACCACTGGGTTACCCCGATGGGTGTAAACTCCAGACCAACGCGTTAGCCATTGGGCCAGCTAGCTCTCACCTCTGGTGTCCGGGGGTACAAGAACCAGAGGCCCTACTAAAAAAAAAAAATGCAGCCCAGTGGTGAGAGGCGTGACTCTCACCACTGGTGTCCGGAGTACGATAACCGGGCATACTACTAACTGTGATTCTTCTTATTGAAGAACTTGCCCACCCACGTCACCCACAAAAACGGACAGAAAGCAGAGCATCAGGCACCAGGTCTCTCGTTCAAAACACGAGACTCACTTCGTGAAAAGCCCCGTGAGAGCCCCGGAACATCTGACCGACTCCAGCTCACCAAAGGAACTCAGTAACAGGAGGATCTTTGGTAACAATACAGACGGGGGTGTTACTGCCATCTTCCAGTAACAATATGTCGTGTTATTAATACCACCTATTGTGACTTCGAGTACACACTGCCAGCATGGAGCACCCACCTCATCAAGATGTTCAGAAGACTGAATAACTTAAAAATTTGTAACGAGATTAGTCCCAGAACCAAAGGTTTGTGCTCCAAGAAGAAAAACTAATAGAATCGAGCTTGGCGGCTCTAGCAGACAGCATTTGTTATTATGTGTTTAGAGCATACACGATATTTAGAAGAGTTGTCGACACAGATAGACAGAGGAACACGCAGACACGATTTCAAGTAAAAAAAAAAAAACGCAAGTCCGATGAACAGTAGCAAGTGTTATTTCTGTGGTTGTGGGGAAAACAAACTCTATACACAGGTTTAAGATTATATATGATACGGCTTAAGAGGCCAGCAACCAATAATACCGGTCGTCGAAACTTCAGAGACGGGACCAGGAGTCAAGTCTCAACCCTAGCAAACATGAAAGCTGCCCCACACCCCCAGAACACATACTTACGTCACTCAGCAACCCCCTCCCCAAGAACATAGCGCCACCATGCGCCCCCGAAAACACACACACACTCGCACACACAAACACACACACACACACACACACTCCTTTTCCAAAATTTACACACGATGATAATCAGCAAAATTTTTTTCAGCCCCCCGCCCACCTCCGACCAGCGTTCACCACATCATGCATGTACACTCCACCTGATCATCACTGACGTAGCCTAAAATTGTTCAAATCGTACCCCTCCGTCCCCCTTCCACCTCTCTACTTCCTCTCCATCTCCCCTTCCCCTCCCGCTCACTCACCTCTTCCCTTATCCCCCTGTCCTCACCCAGCCACTAACCGGTCTTCCTTCTGCACGGCGTCATGGTACGAGGGTGTTATATAAAGCCCAAGCAGAAGACTGGTTGCAGGCACACACACACCCAGGAGCGTCTTCACTACAGCATCCATCTTTCTATCATCTCCGGCAGCATGGTGAGTGATTCCATCCGCACAACATTTCTGTACAGCCTAGAGAAAGACAAAGTTGAGAAATACTGTGCCTGAGTTTGTCTGAACACCGTCAGGGTTAGATAATCAGTTATACTTCCCCTTTAACTAAGACAGTACCATTATTAGTGAATAGGACAGTTTTTCCTTGGAGAATGCAGGGAGTGAGACTAGGTTGTCAGCTGATGTTTTGTATAGTTCTGCTGTTATTACGATATAATAGGTTGTGGGCTCTGTAGATTTACCTTCTCTGAGGTCCTGTGAGTGGTTATACTATACATGATGTTGTTAACGCATTCACTGGGTGAGAAGACAAGAGGCTTACTTTGATAGTCTGTTGACATCCCGTTGACAGTCTGGTCAAAGTCTATATCCATCCTGTTGACAGAAAAGGTGCTTTAAAAGTTATTCTTTCATCTTATAGAGTGATTACACGACTTAAGTGAGATTAAGTGACTTACAGAATAGCCGAGGGAAAGCAAGACGCGGGAGTACTCAACTTATTGTGGGTGCGAGGGTCGATCCTCAGCTCCTGGCCCCTCCTCTTCGCTGGCTGCTACTGGTTGTACTCTCTCTTGGTTGCCTCTACCACTTCACTGTCTAGGTCGTTTCCACCTCCCGATCACTCTAAGACTAAAAAAGTATTTCTAAACATCCCTCTGACTCATCTGTGCTTTGAACTTCCAGCTGTGACCTCGTGTACCTGAGACCCTCCTCTCTAACACTCTCTGCCTGTCCACCCTATCATTTCCTCTCAGCACTTTGTACTTCGTAAACGTGTCACCTCGGCTCCTTCTTTCCTCCAGTGTCATCAGGATTAGCATTTCTAGTTTTTCCTCCCAGCGCATACCCCTCAGCTCTGACATTTTCCAGTTTCTCAGTTACTCAGCGCCAGTATGGAACCCGCATCTTGTAAAAGATGTAAGTTTTACAAGATGCGGGTTCCATACTGGCATATGCCGTGTACTAGGTCGTGAATGCCTCCCTGCACCACTGAGTAAGCCATGGCCTCATTTTTTTCTTTCTTGTGCCTCTTCTGTTTCTGGGTGTGGATTTATTCTCTGCCTCCTGGCACTTTCTGTCTACATATTCCATCGTTTCATTTACTGCCTTTCCCTCTGGCTCCCTTCCCATGGCACTCTTCTTGAGAATTGCTTCACACGTCATAATTTTCTCTTTTTGAAATCAGATTTATTCATTCCTTCATACTCTGTTCCACACCACATTGAAGAATCTGTGGACAGAAAGAAATTTGTCAATAATACATACAAAAGAGGAAGCGAATTAATGCCAGAGTTTCTGTATATTTGTAATGCAAAGTCCTCGCATGTTGCAATGAGGAGATCAATGACGTGTGAATATTATACACAGAACAAGAAGTGAAGGAATTAGAAGACAGTGTTATAAAAAATATTAGGGAGTAGAAGAAGGTGTGGTCAGAAAGTTTGGTCATTATTAAAAGGTTGAACAAGAAGTGAAGAAATTAGAAGACAGTGTTATGAAAAAAATTAGGGAGTAGAAGGTGTGGTCAGAAAGTTTGGTCATTATTAAGTGGTTGAACAAGACAGGCTGATCGAGGTGTGTAAATTTGAGGTGGACGGCAGGAGGTGTAGTGAAAAACTGAGGAAATGCTGGATGAGAGTGTGAAGGCGATTTTGAAAGGTAAGTTGCTTCACCATCCAACGTGTTTTATCAGAGTACAGCCAACTGGTTTCAAAGTTTTGGCAGGCTGTAGGAATCTGAACAAAGTACCATTTGTGGAGGAAATTCTGGAAAATCGGTTAGCCGAACATGTTTTAGAAGATAAGAGAACAGACCTGATACTTTGAAAGATCTAGAGAATGGGAGTAGAGGCTTGGCAGTTTGAAAGATATAGAGGATGAGAGTAGAGACCTGGCACTTTGAAGATCTAGAGGATGGGAATAGAAGCTTGGCACTTTGAAAGATCTAGAGGATGGGAGTAGAGACCTGGCACTTTGAAAGATCTAGAGGATGAGAGTAAAGGCTTGGCACTTTGAAGATCTAGAGGATGGTAGTAGAGGCTTGGCACTTCGAAAGATCTAGAATTTAGGAGTAGAGGCTTGGCACTTTGAAAGATCTAGAGGATGGGAGTAGACGCTTGGCACTTTGAAAGATCTAGAGGATGAGAGTAAAGGCTTGGCACTTTGAAGATCTAGAGGATGGTAGTAGAGGCTTGGCACTTCGAAAGATCTAGAATTTAGGAGTAGAGGCTTGGCACTTTGAAAGATCTAGAGGATGGGAGTAGAGGCTTGGCACTTTGAAAGATCTAGAGGATGGGAGTAGACGCTTGGCACTTTGAAAGATCTAGAGGATGAGAGTAAAGGCTTGGCACTTTGAAGATCTAGAGGATGGTAGTAGAGGCTTGGCACTTCGAAAGATCTAGAATTTAGGAGTAGAGGCTTGGCACTTTGAAAGATCTAGAGGATGGGAGTAGACGCTTGGCACTTTGAAAGATCTAGAGGATGAGAGTAGAGGCTTGGCACTTTGAAAGATCTAGAGGATGGGAGTAGAGGCTTGTGGCACTTTGAAAGATCTAGAGGATGGGAGTAGAGGCTTGTGGCACTTTGAAAGATCTAGAGGATGTTACAACTCGACATTTGAATCATGATGTACATGCACTTAGTTACAGAAAGGCATATAAGTAGTGAATGATGGTAAATATCTTTCTGAGGCACCCTGTGTTGACGGGTAAAGCCAATACCTTAAAAAATAATAAGACAGGATCGGGTGATAAGAGATTCTAGCTGCCTTGTCCAGGGAAGTAAATATTGCACTTTCTATTCCACACAGACGACCAGAGTTAGAAGCCTCCTGTGGGTGGGACTAGTGGTCCTTCTGGTAGCCGCCTTCACTACCGCCCTTCCCTTAGGCCAGCAGAGCAGCCAGGAGGTGGGCGACCATCAAGGTCAACAGAGTCACACCAGCCACGAGAGTGGAAGCCAAAAGGACCACCAGAGCCAGACCAGTCAAGAAGTCGATGACCATCAGGGACTAGGTCAGGGAACTGGAAGCCAGTCGGGCCAGGGAACTGGAAGCCAGTCAGGCCAGGGAACTGGAAGTCAATCAGGCCAGGGAACTGGAAGCCAGTCAGGCCAGGGAACTGGAAGTCAGTCAGGCCAGGGAACTGGAAGCCAGTCAGGCCAGGGAACTGGAAGCCATTCAGGCCAGGGAACTGGAAGCCAGTCAGGCCAGGGAACTGGAAGCCAGTCAGGCCAGGGAACTGGAAGCCAGTCAGGCCAGGGAACTGGAAGTCAGTCAGGCCAGGGTACTGGAAGTCATTCAGGCCAGGGAACTGGAAGTCAGTCAGGCCAGGGAACTGGAAGCCAGTCAGGCCAGGGCAGTGGTAGCCATTCAGGCCAGGGAACTGGAAGCCAGTCAGGCCAGGGAACTGGAAGCCAGTCAGGCCAGGGCAGTGGAAGCCATTCAGGCCAGGGAACTGGAAGCCAGTCAGGCCAGGGAACTGGAAGCCATTCAGGCCAGGGAACTGGAAGCCAGTCAGGCCAGGGAACTGGAAGTCAGTCAGGCCAGGGCAGTGGAAGCCATTCAGGCCAGGGAACTGGAAGCCAGTCAGGCCAGGGCAGTGGAAGCCATTCAGGCCAGGGAACTGGAAGTCAGTCAGGCCAGGGAACTGGAAGCCAGTCAGGCCAGGGAACTGGAAGCCATTCAGGCCAGGGAACTGGAAGCCAGTCAGGCCAGGGAACTGGAAGCCAGTCAGGCCAGGGAACTGGAAGCCATTCAGGCCAGGGAACAGGAAGCCATTCAGGCCAGGGAACTGGAAGCCAGTCAGGCCAGGGAACTGGAAGCCATTCAGGCCAGGGAACTGGAAGCCAGTCAGGCCAGGGCAGTGGAAGCCATTCAGGCCAGGGAACTGGAAGCCATTCAGGCCAGGGAACTGGAAGCCATTCAGGCCAGGGCACTGGAAGCCATTCAGGCCAGGGAACTGGAAGCCATTCAGGCCAGGGAACTGGAAGCCATTCAGGCCAGGGAACTGGAAGTCATTCAGATCAGGGAACTGGAAGCCATTCAGGCCAGGGAACTGGAAGCCAATCAGGTCAGGGCAGTGGAAGCCATTCAGGCCAGGGAACTGGAAGCCAGTCAGGCCAGGGAACTGGAAGCCAGTCAGGCCAGGGAACTGGAAGCCAATCAGGCCAGGGAACTGGAACCCAGTCAGGCCAAGGCAGTGGAAGCCAATCAGGCCAGGGAACTGGAAGCCAGTCAGGCCAGGGAACTGGAAGCCAATCAGGCCAGGGAACTGGAACCCAGTCAGGCCAAGGTAGTGGAAGCCAATCAGGCCAGGGAACTGGAAGCCAGTCAGGCCAGGGAACTGGAAGCCAGTCAGGCCAGGGAACTGGAAGCCAGTCAGGCCAGGGAACTGGAAGCCAGTCAGGCCAGGGAACTGGAAGCCAGTCAGGCCAGGGAACTGGAAGCCAGTCAGGTCAGGGCACTGGAAGCCATTCAGGCAATGGCAGTGGAAGCCAGTCCGGCCAGGGCAGTGGAAGCCAGTCAGGCCAGGGAACTGGAAGCCAGTCAGGCCAGGGAACTGGAAGCCAGTCAGGCCAGGGAACTGGAAGTCAGTCAGGCCAGGGAACTGGAAGCCAGTCAGGCCAGGGAACTGGAAGTGAGTCAGGCCAGGGAACTGGAAGCCATTCAGGCCATGGCAGTGGAAGCCAGTCCGGCCAGGGCACTGGAAGCCAGTCAGGCCAGGGAACTGGAAGCCAGTCAGGTCAGGGAACTGGAAGCCAGTCAGGCCAGGGCACTGGAAGCCAGTCAGGCCAAGGAACTGGAAGCCAGTCAGGCCAGGGAACTGGAAGTCAGTCAGGCCTGGGAACTGGAAGCCAGCAGGACCATCAGGGCCAGTCCAGCCACGAGGTTGGTGACCGTCGGGCCTAATAGATCAGACATTGAAACAAGGCACTGGGAGGTTCAGGAGGTCAGTCAGCAGAAACCAGGATAAAGTTATTCCTGCAGCTGCTGCTGCTGTTGTGCCCACAGTCGTGCTCCCTGCTGCGGCGCTCCTGCTGCTGCTGATGCCACTGTTCCTCCCATTCGTCTTGTTGCTGCTGGCGATGACAACAGCGTCTCAAATACGCGAGCCAGCAGGCTGGGTGAAGGGTCACCCTGACTTACAAAAAATACGGAAGATCCCAGACTCCAGACCGACAAGTTTTACATATCTACTGAATAAATGAAAGTTGCAAAAGATATGCGACGAGAAATGAAGAATGGTTTCACCAGTCACGCCATTCTCTTCAACCACACTATTCCAACCACACCATCTATTTCAACCACACTGTCTATTCCAACCACTCCAGCTATTCCAAAGACCCAATATTTCCTAATCCCTCTGTCGATTCCAGTCACCCTATCTCTTTCAACTACCTTTCATATATCCAAATCACATCACAACATACTATCTAGACACATTCGTAGCTTATTTATCTATCAGCACAAATCACAAAAAAATACTCATTGAAATTTTAGCTTGTTTGTGTAATGCTTCTTGTGCTCCTTACTTGATATTCTATGACGCGACGCAAGTGAAGTCACTCGCTGTGTCTACGTTATTAGAGTCATCTATGTGCCTACATTTCTTTATCTTGCCGATAAAACTTCAAGTTTATTGGTAATGGGAGACTTTTAGGTGAATGTCGTATTTAAATGTTAATTTATAATTTGTTTCTGTTGCAATAAAGATTGTTGAAAAAAAAATATTTTACTGTCATCCCAGACAATATTCTCTCTCTCTCTCTCTCTCTCTCTCTCTCTCTCTCTCTCTCTCTCTCTCTCTCTCTCTCTCTCTCCCCATCTATTTTCACTTTAGATTCAATCTATACACGTCTTATTCTAGTACTATTAAGCAACGTTAATACAGGAATCAGAGTGAAGTTGGAGCCATCTTTTGGCCAATTTTCATTTCCATATTTCTTCTCGACTGAATAGATCAATGTCTAGTTGTTGTTGTAGATCAGAGCAAGCTAGCAAACGGCATTAAACTGGTAAAGCAGCTCCAGTAATCAGGGAAGCTGGCGGGATAATTGCACCCAACTAGCAACCAATTTGACACCAATGCTAGGAAAACTGATGAATAATTTTAAATGGAATGCTATTTCAGTTTTTCCTGACGATAATATGCTTAGGAAAAATGTAGCAGTACACTGAGGTGTCCAGAGAATATTTAGTAATTACCTTACCCTAGTGATATTTCCTTACCTCAGCAGGATGACGTGATATTACCTTACCTCGGCAGGATAACGTGATGTTATCTTACCCCAGTATGATAACATGATATCACTACCCCACCCCCCCAAAAAAACATGATAGCCTGCTATTACATACGCTGTAGATAAATCTTTCTTTTCGTAGAAGCAACCAAAGTTAACTTGATATAATCAAATTAAGACTGCGTGAAAGACTTGTTTTGTTAGCACTAACATCCGGAATTCGTTCTAGCATTACAGAGAGCCGGATTCTCCAGCTCCAGGAAGCCGGCTTACTGCTGTACTCACATGCAAGACGAGACGCGCTCACCCATGTTTAGGCAGAAATTTGTAATTTATAAATCGCACAGTGATGTAGACGTAAACGGTTCCTGCTACTTACTAAGGCCTGTTACTTCTGCTGGTGAGTTTCACTGGTAGGCAACGCTCTCTCCTCACACACTGAGTCTCCGTGGTGTGATACCCGGTCAGGTGGAAACATTGGGCGTATTTTCTTACACCTGGTGTCCTTGTTCACCTAGTAGGTAGGTTCCCGGGTGTTAGTCGATTGGTGTGGGTCGCATCCTGGGGAACAAGATTGAAGGAAAACAGTGGAAATAAGACAGACAATCCCTCGATGACACACTGACTTTCTTGGCTTATCCTGAGTGGCTAAGCCTCTCCGGGTTGAGAATCCGAGTAAAATCTTACTTCACGTCGCCTGGTTTTCCCTCCACAGTCCCAACTCCACCCTCCTAGCTTTTCCCCAACCATCCCCCCTCTTTCCCGTATCCATCTTTACACTCTCCCCTCCCTCACCACCTCCATCACTTCCTCCACTTTAACTCCTGCATGTTCGTTCTCACCCCCCGACCCCCCACAACTACCACCCCAACAACTGCAACTCACCTGCTTCATTAGCAACTTCCTAACCCCCATCCCCACCAACTCCACCCCCACTACAGCCCCCACACCTGTAACTCATCTGTTTCATTAGCGCCTCCCTCACCCCCACCACATGTCACCTTGTTAATACTTACCCCAAACCCAGAACTCCATGACCCAGGCCTCCATGACCCAGAACTCCATGACCCACAAATCCACCATCCACAACTCCAATCCAAACTCCATCCCCTCTCACCCCTACCCCCTAACACCTATCCAAGTAGTCATAGCAGTGTTGTGCGCCCACCTGCACCATATTATCCAGAAGAACTGGTGGTAACTGGAAGTAGCACCAGTGGTAACTGGAAGTAGTACCAGTGGTAACTGGAAGTAGTTCCAGTGGTAACTGGAAGTAGCACCAGTGGTAACAGGAAGTAGTACCAGCCGTAACTGTAAGTAGCACCAGTGGTAACTGGAAGTGGTACCAGTGGTAACTGGAAGTGGTACCAGTGGTAACTGGAAGTAGCACCAGTGGTATCTGGAAGTAGCACCAGTGGTAACTGGAAGTAACACCAGTGGTAACTGGAAGTAGTACCAGCCGTAACTGGAAGTAGCACCAGTGGTAACTGGAAGTAGTTCCAGTGGTAACTGGAAGTAGTACCAGTGGTATCAGGAAGTAGTACCAGTGGTAACTCGAAGTAGCACCAGTGGTAGCCGGAAGTAGTTCTAGTGGTAACTGAAAGTAGTACCAGTGGTAACTGGAAATAGCACCAGTGGTAACTGGAAGTAGCACCAGTGGTAACTGGAATTAGTTCTATTGGTAACTGAAAGTAGTACCAGTGGTAACTGGAAGTAGCACCAGTGGTAACTGGAAGTAGCGCCAGTGGTAACTGGAAGTAGCACCAGTGGTAACTGGAAGTAGCACCAGTGGTAACTGGAAGTAGCGCCAGCGGTAACTGGAAGTAGCACCAGTGGTATCAAGAAGTAGTACCAGTGGTAACTAGAAGTAGCACCAGTTACTAGTACAAACAGTTGGCCGAGAGGCAGTAGAGTATACCATCATCAGTAGCAGCTTACGTCTTCTTTCCACCTCCATCTCTCCTGTAAATCCCCTGACATTATCCTATATAGTCTTGTTTTTTTTTTCCCTCTTTTCATGTAGGCAATGGCCGGAAGGTGTGGAGAGAAGGGAGAGAACCTTCTGCTTCACTATCCTTGCCACAGACGCATAGATAATATGCAAGAGTCCTTAATTTGGATAAAGGTAGACAGTTCATCTCAGCAGATAAACTCAGTGTGGACTCCAGAGTCATCTATTGTCTGTTGTTTTCCAACAAATACTCCCACGTACTCTTATGTATCTCTATGTACAGGAAGTCCTCACTTAACGTCGTTTCGTTCAACGTCGTTTCGTTATACCGTTGATGAGGAAAAGAAATCAGTTTCTAGTCAGGAATGGAAAATATGGAAAGACTTTTCAATATCTGGATGGAGAACATCCATCGGCGTAACTTTCCATGCTCGCTTATGTCAATTTTTATGATACTATATATAAAAAAAATTGACCTTATATATAATTCTTATATAATTCTGAAAAACATGTGATACCTAAAATAATAAATGTGTCAATAATAAAGTCAGTATACGACTTTATAGCGCCCCAGCGCAACACACTCCATAGCAATGGCGTCTACAGCACTACTGCTCTCCCTTGCCCTAGCAACTTAACTGTTGTTTATATCAATTAGCCTCTGGTAAAATTGGTTTCGATATACGTCGTTTTCGCTTAAAGTCACACTTTCCAAGAACCTATCGACGACGTTAAGTGAGGACTCCCTGTACGGTCATGCACTCTCATCTACATCTATGTGCGGCCATGTACTCCCCATGCATTTCTTTCTCCATCTCTCTTTCTGTGGCCTCCCACTCTCCTGCCCCCAGACAACTCCAGCACCTTAACCAATTTTGTTAAACAAAATAATGCCCCCACTGCCCCTAGACCCACCAGGTCTTCCCCACTAAACCCCCTCCTCGCCCCCACCACATAGAGAGGGTGGGGAAGAGGAGGGAGGTTACCTGGAGGTTATTCCGGGGATCAACGCCCCCGCGGCCCGGTCCATGACCAGGCCTCCCGATGGATCAGGGCCTGATCAACTAGGCTGTTTTTGCTGGCCGCACGCAGTCCAACGTACGAGCCACAGCACGGCTGATCCGGCACTGACTTTAGGTATCAGTCCAGCTCTCTCTTGAAGGCAGCCAGGGGTTTATTGGCAATTCCCCTAATGCTTGATGGGAGGCTGTTGAACAGTTTTGGGCCCCGGACACTTATGGTGTTTTCCCTTAGTGTACTAATGGCGCCCCTACTTTCTATTGGGGGCATTTTGCATCGCCTGCCCAGTCTTTTACTTTCGTAGGGAGTGATTTCTGTGTGCAGATTTGGGACCATTCCTTCCAAGATTTTCCAAGTGTAGATTATGATATATCTCTCCCTCCTGCGTTCCAACGAGTACAAGTCAAGTGCTTCCAAGCGTTCCCAGTAGTTAAGGTGCTTGACAGAACTTATACGTGCAGTAAAGGATCTCTGTACACTCTCCAGATCTGCGATTTCACCTGCTTTGAATGGAGATGTTAATGTACAGCAGTATTCCAGCCTAGAGAGAACAAGTGATTTGAAAAGGATCATCATGGGCTTGGCATCTCTCGTTTTGAAAGTTCTCATTATCCATCCTATCATTTTCTTTGCACGTGCGATCGTGGCACTGTTGTGATCCTTGAAAGTGAGATCCTCAGACATTACTACTCCCAGGTCCCTTACATTATTTTTCCGCTCTATTGTATGGCCGGAGTCAGTATTATACTCTGTTCTAGTTATTATCTCCTCCAGTTTTCCATAACGGAGTAGTTGGAATTTGTCCTCATTGAACATCATATTGTTTACCGTTGCCCACTGGAAAACTTTGTTTATATCTTCTTGGAGGTTAACCGCGTCCTCAGCAGATGACAGCCTCATGCAGATCCTAGTATCATCCGCAAAGGATAATACGGTGCTGTGGTGTATATCTCTGTCTATGTCTGATATGAGGATAAGGAATAAGATGGGGGCGAGTACTGTGCCTTGTGGAACAGAGCTCTTCACTATGGCAGCCTCCGATTTAACTCTGTTGACCACTACTCTTTGTGTTCGATTTGTTAGGAAGTTGAGGATCCATCTCCCCAGTTTCCCAGTTATTCCTTTAGCACGTATTTTATGGGCTATTACGCCATGATCGCATTTGTCAAATACTTTTGCAGTCTGTGTATATTACATCTGCATTCTGATTTTCTTCCAGTGCATCCAAGGCCATGTCATAGTGATCCAGTAGTCGTGAGAGGCAGGAGCGACCTGCCCTGAACCCATGTTGCCCTGGATTGTGCAGATTTTGGGAATCCAGGTGATTTGCAATCCTGCTTCTTAGCACTCTTTCAAAGATTTTTATGATGTGGAACGTCAGAGCTATTGGTCTATAGTTCTTAGCTAATGCTTTGCTGCCACCTTTATGGAGTGGGGCTATATCCGTTGTTTTAAGTGACTGTGGAATTTCACCCATGTCCAAGCTCCTCCTCCATAGTGTACTTAGGGCACACGAGAGGGGTTTCTTGCAGTTCTTAATGAAAACAGAGTTCCACGAGTCTGGGCCCGGGGCTGAGTGCATAGGCATGTTGTCAATGGCTTTTTCGAAATCTATCGGAGTTAGGGTAATGTCGGAAATCTGGCATACATTTATGGAGTTTTGAGGCTCATTCATGAAGAAATCATTTGGGTCGTCGATCCTCAGACCGATTAGTGGTTCACTAAACACAGAGTCGTACTGGGATTTCAATATTTCACTCATTTCCTTGTTGTCATCTGTGTAAGTCCCATCCTGTCTGAGTAAGGGCCAGATACTAGATGTGGTATTTGCCTTGTTTTTGGCATATGAAAAGAAATATTTTGAATTTCTTTCAATTTCACTAATAGCTTTAAGCTCCTCCTGCCTCTCCTGGTTCCTGTAAGAGTCATTTAACTTAAGTTCGATAGTTTCCACTTCCCTGGTCAGCGCCTCCTTTCGTGTATCAGATATTCTAGCACTCCTGAGGAGGTAACAATTATCTTTTTTTTTTACGTTCCAGGAGATTCTGGCTGTTTGACAGTGACGTTCTGTTGACTTACCCCGACCGACCACTTAACAGTGAAAACAGTCACTCAAACGGAAACAGCAGTCACACACGTGGGCAACGGAAATAAGAACAGTGATAACAGTCACTCAGACACAAAACAAACGTGAGCAACGGGAATAACAGTCCCTGTTACCTGCTGCCGCTGCCACCGTTGTTACTGCTGCCTGTTACTGCTGCCGCCGCTGCCGCTGTTACCGCTGCTGCTGTTACTGCCTGCCACCGTTGCCTGTTGCTGCCGCCGTTACCGCTGCCACCGTTGCCGCTGCTGCCTGCTGCTGCCGCCGCCGTTACTGCCTGCCTACCTGCTGCCTGCTGCCTACCTGTTGCTGCCGCTGCCACCGCTGCGTGCCGCCGCCGTTGTTACCGCTGCTACTTGCCTGCCGCCTGCCGCTTGACCGCTGCCACCGCCGCCTGCTGCCGCCAGTTGTTACCGCTGCACCTTGCTGTGCCGCCTGCCTGCCGTTACCGCTGCCACCGTTGCTGCTCCGCCTGCTGCTTACCGCTGTTGCTACCTGCCTGCCGCCGCCTGCCGTTGCTGCTGCTACTGCTGCTGCCTGCCGCCTGCCCTGCCTGCCGCGCCACCGCCGCCGCTGTTACCTGCTGCCGCTGCACCCCGTTGCTGGCTGCCGCTGCCGCTGCCGCCACCGCCTGCCGCTGCGTGCCAGTTGTGCCGCTGTTGCTGCTGCCGCTGTTACGCTGCTACCGCTGCCACCGCTGCTTGCCTGCTGCCTACTGCTGCCGCTGCCGCTGCCAGCCGTTCCGCCATCTGCCGCTGCTGCCGCCGCCTGTTACCGCTGCCTGCTACGCCGCTGCGCCGCTGCGCTGCCGCCGTTGCCTGCTGCACTGCTGCTGCCGCCTCGCCGTTACCGCCTGCCACCGCCTGCCGCCGCTGCCTCGCTGCTGCCACCTGCCGCCGCTGCCACCGCTGCCTGCCGCCTGCCACTGCCTGCCACCGCTGCCGCTGCCACCTTGCTGCCGCCGCCGCCGTTACCGCTGCCACCGCGCTGCCGCTGCCTGCTGCCGCCTACCGCCGTTGCTGCTGCACCGCTGCCGCCGCCGCCGTTACGCTGCCACTGCCGCCACCGCTGCCGCGCCTGCTGCTTGCTGCCACCTTGCTGGCCGCCGCCTGCCGCCACCGCTGCCACCGCTGCCGCCTGCCGCTGCTGCTGCCACCGCTGCCGCCTTGCCGCTACTGCTGCCGCTGCCGCTGTTACCGCTGCCACTGCCGCCTGCCGCTGCTGCCGCCTGCCGCCACCGCCTGCCTGCTGCCACCGCTGCCGCCGCCGCCTTACCGCCTGCTACCGCCGCCGCTGCTGCCTGCCGCTGCTGCTGCCACCGTTGCTGCCGCTGCCACCGCTGCCTGCCTGCCGCCGTTACCTCTGCCACCTGCTGCCGCTGCCGCTGCCGCTGCCGCCGCCGCCGCACTGCCGCCACTGTTCCGCCGCCACGTGCCAGCCTGCCTGCCGCCGCTGCCACCGCCGCTGCCATACCGCTGCTGCTGCCTGCTGCCACCTGCCTGCCGCCTGCCGCCTGCCTACCGCTGCCGCTGCCGGCCGCTGCCGTTGCCTGCCGCCACTGCTGCTGCTGCCTGCCGCCGCCGCCGCCGCCGCCGCTGCTGCCACCTGGCTGCTGCTGCTGCTGCTGCTGCTGCTGCTGCTACTGCTGCTGCTGCTGCTGCTGCTGCTGCTGCTGCTGCTGCTGCTGCTGCTGCTGCTGCTGCTGCTGCTGCTGCTGCTAGAAGACTCAGCAGTCCACATTAACTGTCTCGCAGGTTCGAGTCCTCACATTTTCCTAGTTAAAAATTAGAAACAGATCAGAAGAATTCTTGTACTTCTTTGGATTTTTTATTTATTTTGTTTATCTTTTTTTTTTAGAGATTTTAGACAACCCATTATTATTATTATTATTATTATTATTATTATTATTATTATTATTATTATAGTTGTTATCACTATGATTACTCTAATTATTATTATATTAGTATTAGTAGTACTAGTAGTAGAGTATTATTATTATTATTATTATTATTATTATTATTATTATTATTATTATTATTATTATTATTATTATTATTATTATTATTATTGTTATTATTATTATTATTAATGTTGTTGTCATTATTATTATTATTATTATTATTATTATTATTATTATTATTATTATTATTATTAATGTTGTTGTCATTATTATTATTATTATTATTATTATTATTATTATTATTATTAATGTTGTTGTCATTATTATTATTATTATTATTATTATTATTATTATTATTATTATTATTATTATTAATGTTGTTGTCATTATTATTATTACGAAAACTACAATTATTATTCTTATTATAATTGCTGTTAGTACTCTGATTATTATAATTATTATTATCATTATTATTATTATTATTATTATTATTATTATTATTATTATTATTATTATTATTATTATTAATATTATTATATAAAGCAGTAACTGTATGGATCAATCAAGACAGAGTGTAGTACAGGTTCGATCCTTCTAATCTGGAGGTATAAACTGTACCCCTGCAGCCAGCAAGCTTCCTTCCTCCCCCCTCCCCAGTGTTGCCTCGGATCAAAACACACTGGTCCGAAAAACAACAATATTGCGTGGAGGCGGGTGGTGTGTGGTGGTCGAAATTTCGTGAAAGATTCAAGGCCGCGAGTCCTCAAGGTCCGGGAGGGTGAAGAGGGAGAGACAGTGTCCCCGGTAACTGGGGGAATAATCAGCCCCGCCCCGCCCAGCCCCGCCAGCCCAGCCCCGTCCCTTCAAGAGACCGGCTGCGACAGATGGGGGAAATGGATGGATGGACAGAGGGAACTACGCATATCCTCTCCAAATTTCCAGACTACCCATCAGTGTTGTCCTCGCTGTTTATCCTCAGCCGGGTGATGTTAGCTAAGCTGTCATTAAATCACATTATTGTCTTTCAGTCATGATCATAATTGAGGTTTTAGCCGGAATTAAAATTGTTGGCGTTGAAGTACATTCTAACTGAACTGTTATGATATGCAAGTCAACAATACATGAAAAAAAAACGTTCTTCCCCTCACGAAGAAACAATCTCTTCCACTAAATAACAATTTTGAATCGCCGTACAGAATAAAATCTGTTGCAATGTAAGACCCTCGCCAAGTTTGCTATTGATGGCTTGCACGAGCACTCGCTTGTTGACCAACAAACCAACAAGTCTACAAACCAACAAGTCTACAAACCAACAAGTCTACAAACCAAAAACCCTGCAAACCAACAAGCATACAAACCAACAAGCCTATAAACAAACCTACAAAGCAACATGCCTGTAAACCAGCCAACAAACAAACAAAGCAACAAACCATCAAACCAACACACCTTCAAACCAACAAACTAACAAACCAACAAACCAACCAACAAGCCAACAAACAAACAAACCATCAAATCAACTAACCGACAAACCAACAAGCCAACAAACCAACCAACAAACCAATCAACAAGCCAGCAAACAAACCAACAAACAAACCAAGAAACCGACAAACCAAAAAACCGACAAACCAACAAGTCAACAAACTAACCAACAAACCATGAAATCAACAAAACGACAAACCAACAAGCCAACTAATCAACAAACCAACCAACAAGCCAACAAACAAACAAACCATCAAATCAACAAACCGACAAACCAACAAACCAACAAACCAACAAACAAACTAATCAACAAGCCAGCAAACAAACCAACAAACAAACCAAGAAACCGACAAACCAACAAGCCACCTAACCAACAAACCAACCAACAAGCCAACAAACAAACAAACATACAGAACAAGCAACCAAGAAACCGACAAACGAACAAACGAACAAACCAACCAACAAACCAACAAACAAACAAACCAACAAGCCAAAAAACTAACCCATATACAGAACAAGTAACCAAGAAACCAACAAACCAAGAAACCAAGAAACCAACCAACAAGAAAACAAACAAATCTAGAAGCCAAGAAACCGACAAACCAACAAATCAACCAACAAACCGACAAACCAACAAACCAACAAGCCAACAAACCAACAGACCAGAAGCCTACAAACCAACAAACCAACAAACCCCACGCCTACAAACCAACAAACCAACAAGCCTACAACCCAACAAACCAACAAACCAACAGGCCTACTAACCAACAAACCAACAGGCCTACTAACCAACAAACCAACAAGTCTACAAATCAACAAACCAACAAACCAACAAGCCTACAAACCAACAAACTAACAAGCCTACAAACCAACAAACCTACAAACCAACAAACCTACAAACCAACAAACCAACAAGTCTACAAACCAACAAACCAACAAGTCTACAAACCAACAAGTCTACAAACCTACAAACCAACAAACCTACAAACCAACAAACCAACAAGTCTACAAACCAACAAGCCTACAAACCAACAAGCCTACAAACAACAAACCAACAAACCAACAAGCCTACAAACAAACAAACCAACAAGCCTACAAACCAACAAGCCTACAAACCAACAAGCCTACAAACAACAAACCAACAAACTAACAAGCCTACAAACCAACAAGCCTACAAACCAACAAGCCTACAAACAACAAACCAACAAACCAACAAGCCTACAAACAACAAACCAACAAACCAACAAGTATAAAAACCAACAAACCAACAAACCTACAAACAACAAACCAACAAACCAACAAGCCTACAAACCAACAAGCCCACAGACAACAAACCAACAAGCCTACAAACAACAAACCAACAAGCCTGCAAACAAACCAACAAACCAACAAGCCTACAAATAAAAAACAACAAACTAACAAACCAACAAACCAACAAGCCTGCAAACAACAAACCAACAAGCCTACAAACCAACCAACAAACAAGCCTACAAATCAACAAACCAACAAACCAACAAGCCTACAAACCAACAAACCAACAAACCTACAAACCAACAAACCAACAGGCCTACAAACCAACAAACCAACAAACCAACAAGCCTGCAAACAACAAACCAACAAGCCTACAAACCAACAAACCAACAAGCCTACAAACCAACAAACCAACAAGCCTACAAACAACAAACCAACAAGCCTACAAGACAACAAACCAACATACCAACAAGCCTGCAAACAACAAACCAACAAGCCTGCAAACAACAAACCAACAAGCCTGCAAACAACAAACCAACAAGCCTGCAAACAACAAACCAACAAGCCTGCAAACAACAAACCAACAAGCCTACAAACCAACAAACTAACAAACCTACAAACCAACAAACCAACAAGCCTACAAACCAAGAAACCAACAAACCAACAAACAACAAACCAACAAGCCTACAAACAACAAACCAACAAACCAACAAGCCTACAAATCAACAAACCAACAAACCAACAAGCCTTCAAACAACAAACCAACAAACCAACAAGCCTACAAACAACAAACCAACAAGCCTTCAAACAACAAACCAACAAACCAACAAGCCTTCAAACAACAAACCAACAAGCCTACAAACAACAAACCAGCAAACCAACAAGCCTACAAACAACAAACCAACAAACGAACAAGCCTACAAATCAACAAACCAACAAGCCTTCAAACAAAAAACCAACAAGTCAACAAACCAACAAGCCTACAAACAATAAACCAACAAGCCTACAAACCAACAAACCAACAAGCCTATAAACAACAAACCAACAAGCCTACAAACAACAAACCAACAAATCAACAAGCCTACAAACAACAAACCAACAAACCAACAAGCCTACAAACACTGATTAACACATGCAAAACAATATGAAACATAACATAATCATGCTTATAATATTTGTGTAGGTGAGTCAAGAGGATGAGTGTGATTAGTGTTGGGAGGTGAGGAAGGGGGAAGGGGTAGAGGAGAGGGTAGGGGAAAGGGAAGGGGAAGGGGAGGGAGAAGGCGGAAGGGATATAGTTATGCACGAGTACTAGGATGAGAGGAAGCTAGGCGGGGGAGACAGGTGAGGATGAATAGGTGGTGGAGGGGGGTTTGAAGAGGATAGTGGTGGTGGTGAGGGGAAGGGAGTGGGAGGGGGGGAGGGAGGTACTCTAGGTGACAACAATAAACAAAAAAACACAGTTCGCGGAGAAAAACAATGAGTGTGAAGGCAGCATTCAAACTTTTTTTTTTCCCACATTACATCGACATTGACGTTGACAGAGTTGCTCCTACCTGCACCATCAACTTCTCAGCCAACAATAGCAGCAGCTTTGGAACAGACAGCAATAGCAATACAATAGAAATTGCAACAACAGCTAAAAAAAAAATATGAATAAAAAAATTCACTACCAGTTCAAGGCTACTCTCAATAATACGAACAAATCCGGTTTCATGGATTGCGTTCACTTAAAAAACCGTCTGGAAGGAGAGGAGGTGGGAGGGGGGTGGTGATTATTACAAGTGGGGTGTATATAAACACACTCAGGTGGACAACCCGCTCTATCAGCACTCACCTGTTGTCTCCACCTCGACACTCTCTCAAGTATGGTGAGTCTAGTGTGCTTTTTTCTAGTTGACGTTCTTTTGCTCCCTTGTAGGGAACTTCTGGTACCTGGCAGTTTTGTGCTACCTGGTAGTGTTATGGTTCCTTGTAGTGTTCTTGCGGTACCTGGTAGTGTTCTTGTGGTTCCTGGTAGTGTTCTCGTGGTTCCTGGTAGTGTTCTTGTGGTTCCTAGTAGTGTTCTTGTTGCCCCTGGTAGTGTTCCTGTGGTTCCTGGTAGTGTTGTTGTGGTTCCTGATAGTGTTGTTGTGGTTCATGGTAGTGTTCTTGTGGTCCCTGGTAGCGTTCTTGTGATTCCTGGTAGTGTTTGTTTGGTTCCTGGTAGTGTTCTTGTGGTTCCTGGTAGTGTTCTTGTGGTTCCTGGTAGTGTTCTTGTGGTTCCTGGTAGTGTTCTTGTGGTTCCTGGTAGTGTTCTTGTGGTTCTTGGTAGTGTTCTCGTGGTTCCTGGTCGTGTTCTTGTGGTTCCTGATAGTGTTCTTGTGGTTCCTGGTAGTGTTCTTGTGGCTCCTGGTAGTGTTCTTGTGGCTCCTGGTAGTGTTCTTGTGGCTGCTGGTAGTGTTCTTGTGGCTCCTGGTAGTGTTCTTGTGGCTCCTGGTAGTGTTCTTGTGGCTGCTGGTAGTGTTCTTGTGGCTCCTGGCAGTGTTCTTGTGGCTGCTGGTAGTGTTCTTGTGGCTGCTGGTAGTGTTCTTGTGGCTCCTGGTAGTGTTCTTGTGGCTGCTGGTAGTGTTCTTGTGGCTCCTGGTAGTGTTCTTGTGGCTGCTGGTAGTGTTCTTGTGGCTCCTGGTAGTTTTATTGTGGTTCCTGGTAGTGTTATTGTGGTTCCTGGTAGTGTTATTGTGGCTCCTGGTAGTGTTCTTGTGGTTCCTGGTAGTGTTCTTGTGGTTCCTGGTAGTGTTCTTGTGGTTCCTGGTAGTGTTATTGTGGTTCCTGGTAGTATTATTGTGGCTCCTGGTAGTGTTCTTGTGGTTCCTGGTAGTGTTCGTGTGGTTCCTGGTAGTGTTATTGTGGTTCCTGTAGTGTTCTTGTGGTTGCTGGTAGTGTTCTTGTGGTTCCTGGTAGTGTTCTTGTGGTTCCTGGTAGTGTTATTGTGGTTCCTGGTAGTGTTCTTGTGGGTCCTGGTAGTGTTATTGTGGTTCCTGGTAGTGTTCTTGTGGTTCCTGGTAGTGTTCTTGTGGTTCTTGGTAGTGTTCTAGTGGTCGTGTTCTTGTGGTTCCTGCTAGTGTTCTTGTGGTTCCTGGTAGTGTTCTTGTGGCTCCTGGTAGTGTTCTTGTGGCTCCTGGTAGTGTTCTTGTGGCTGCTGGTAGTGTTCTTGTGGCTGCTGGTAGTGTTCTTGTGGCTCCTGGTAGTGTTCTTGTGGCTGCTGGTAGTGTTCTTGTGGCTCCTGGTAGTGTTCTTGTGGCTGCTGGTAGTGTTCTTGTGGCTCCTGGTAGTGTTCTTGTGGCTGCTGGTAGTGTTCTTGTGGCTCCTGGTAGTGTTCTTGTGGCTCCTGGTAGTGTTCTTGTGGCTGCTGGTAGTGTTCTTGTGGCTCCTGGTAGTGTTCTTGTGGCTCCTGGTAGTGTTCTTGTGGCTGCTGGTAGTGTTCTTGTGGGTGCTGGTAGTGTTCTTGTGGCTCCTGGTAGTGTTCTTGTGGCTGCTGGTAGTGTTCTTGTGGCTCCTGGTAGTGTTCTTGTTGCTCCTGGTAGTGTTCTTGTGGCTCCTGGTAGTGTTCTTGTGGCTCCTGGTAGTGTTCTTGTGGCTGCTGGTAGTGTTCTTGTGGCTCCTGGTAGTGTTCTTGTGGCTCCTGGTAGTGTTCTTGTGGCTGCTGGTAGTGTTCTTGTGGCTGCTGGTAGTGTTCTTGTGGCTCCTGGTAGTGTTCTTGTGGCTGCTGGTAGTGTTCTTGTGGCTGCTGGTAGTGTTCTTGTGGCTCCTGGTAGTGTTCTTGTGGCTGCTGGTAGTGTTCTTGTGGCTGCTGGTAGTGTTCTTGTGGCTGCTGGTAGTGTTCTTGTGGCTCCTGGTAGTGTTCTTGTGGCTCCTGGTAGTGTTCTTGTGGCTGCTGGTAGTGTTCTTGTGGCTCCTGGTAGTGTTCTTGTGGCTGCTGGTAGTGTTCTTGTGGCTCCTGGTAGTGTTCTTGTGGCTGCTGGTAGTGTTCTTGTGGCTCCTGGTAGTGTTCTTGTGGCTCCTGGTAGTGTTCTTGTGGCTGCTGGTAGTGTTCTTGTGGCTCCTGGTAGTGTTCTTGTGGCTCCTGGTAGTGTTCTTGTGGCTGCTGGTAGTGTTCTTGTGGCTGCTGGTAGTGTTCTTGTGGCTGCTGGTAGTGTTCTTGTGGCTGCTGGTAGTGTTCTTGTGGCTGCTGGTAGTGTTCTTGTGGCTGCTGGTAGTGTTCAGGGGGCTCCTGGTAGTGTTCTTGTGGCTGCTGGTAGTGTTCTTGTGGCTCCTGGTAGTGTTCTTGTGGCTGCTGGTAGTGTTCTTGTGGCTCCTGGTAGTGTTCTTGTGGCTGCTGGTAGTGTTCTTGTGGCTGCTGGTAGTGTTCTTGTGGCTGCTGGTAGTGTTCTTGTGGCTGCTGGTAGTGTTCTTGTGGCTGCTGGTAGTGTTCTTGTGGCTGCTGGTAGTGTTCTTGTGGCTGCTGGTAGTGTTCTTGTGGCTCCTGGTAGTGTTCTTGTGGCTGCTGGTAGTGTTCTTGTGGCTGCTGGTAGTGTTCTTGTGGCTGCTGGTAGTGTTCTTGTGGCTGCTGGTAGTGTTCTTGTGGCTGCTGGTAGTGTTCTTGTGGCTCCTGGTAGTGTTCTTGTGGCTGCTGGTAGTGTTCTTGTGGCTCCTGGTAGTGTTCTTGTGGCTGCTGGTAGTGTTCTTGTGGCTGCTGGTAGTGTTCTTGTGGCTGCCTGGTAGTGTTCTTGTGGCTCCTGGTAGTGTTCTTGTGGCTGCTGGTAGTGTTCTTGTGGCTGCTGGTAGTGTTCTTGTGGCTCCTGGTAGTGTTCTTGTGGCTCCTGGTAGTGTTCTTGTGGCTGCTGGTAGTGTTCTTGTGGCTGCTGGTAGTGTTCTTGTGGCTCCTGGTAGTGTTCTTGTGGCTGCTGGTAGTGTTCTTGTGGCTCCTGGTAGTGTTCTTGTGGCTGCTGGTAGTGTTCTTGTGGATGCTGGTAGTGTTCTTGTGGCTCCTGTGGCTAGTGTTCTTGTGGCTCCTGGTAGTGTTCTTGTGGCTCCTGGTAGTGTTCTTGTGGCTCCTGGTAGTGTTCTTGTGGCTGCTGGTAGTGTTCTTGTGGCTCCTGGTAGTGTTCTTGTGGCTCCTGGTAGTGTTCTTGTGGCTGCTGGTAGTGTTCTTGTGGCTCCTGGTAGTGTTCTTGTGGCTGCTGGTAGTGTTCTTGTGGCTCCTGGTAGTGTTCTTGTGGCTCCTGGTAGTGTTCTTGTGGCTGCTGGTAGTGTTCTTGTGGCTCCTGGTAGTGTTCTTGTGGCTGCTGGTAGTGTTCTTGTGGCTGCTGGTAGTGTTCTTGTGGCTCCTGGTAGTGTTCTTGTGGCTGCTGGTAGTGTTCTTGTGGCTCCTGGTAGTGTTCTTGTGGCTGCTGGTAGTGTTCTTGTGGCTGCTGGTAGTGTTCTTGTGGCTCCTGGTAGTGTTCTTGTGGCTCCTGGTAGTGTTCTTGTGGCTCCTGGTAGTGTTCTTGTGGCTCCTGGTAGTGTTCTTGTGGCTGCTGGTAGTGTTCTTGTGGCTCCTGGTAGTGTTCTTGTGGCTCCTGGTAGTGTTCTTGTGGCTCCTGGTAGTGTTCTTGTGGCTCCTGGTAGTGTTCTTGTGGCTGCTGGTAGTGTTCTTGTGGCTCCTGGTAGTGTTCTTGTGGCTCCTGGTAGTGTTCTTGTGGCTGCTGGTAGTGTTCTTGTGGCTCCTGGTAGTGTTCTTGTGGCTGCTGGTAGTGTTCTTGTGGCTGCTGGTAGTGTTCTTGTGGCTCCTGGTAGTGTTCTTGTGGCTCCTGGTAGTGTTCTTGTGGCTCCTGGTAGTGTTCTTGTGGCTGCTGGTAGTGTTCTTGTGGCTCCTGGTAGTGTTCTTGTGGCTCCTGGTAGTGTTCTTGTGGCTCCTGGTAGTGTTCTTGTGGCTCCTGGTAGTGTTCTTGTGGCTGCTGGAGGGCTTGTTGAACAACCTCCCTGAAACACAAATTATTGCTAATGAAAGAACAAATCCTCTGAAATTTTTGTGCTTGAAGAAAAATCGAGAAGCTTACGTACTACCTATATTCTGCGGGCGTCCTGCTCAGTTCTCGAGCGTTGAGCACCAGCTCCGGGACCTTTCTCTTGTATTTCAATCCCTTCAGATGATCTAGCGCCGTAATAATCACTTTTGAGTTTATATTTTGAATCAGACTGGTATTTCTCGTTGGCATCCTGGTGCCATGCTTATATTCAGCTTGAGTGCCAATGACCTTCACATGCCACACCGTTTCCTGGTATACCCTCAGTGTATTTTGAATGCCATGATCAAGTCTCCTTTGATTTGTGTTACTCCCGAGTCACGAGGCCATGTTCCTGTAGTCTCTCAGCTCCGCTGTCAGGCTGGTGGAAACTGAGACGACCCAGGTTTAATCTACTGGTGACTTGAGACGAATGAGCATATTTGTATCACACCTGCTGCTTCTGCTCACATACCATTAATTAGGTACTTGATTGTGAGTGGACTGCTGTGGGTGGCATCCTGAGGAAGAGAACCAAAGGACCCCATTGGATATCAGCCACATTATTTGTCCTTTTAAATTTATCCTGAATTAATAATTCCGAAGATCTTTTCTGTTTTCTCCCGTGTTGGGAGTAACTCAGTGAGTTACTCTCAACACAGGAAGCCCGATGTCTCTGGCCTGCTTTTCCCAGCGAACACATTAAACTCTTGACACATGCCTTTTGCCCAGGCCTTTTTTTAACCTTCTTTGTTTTCCCCATTACATTCTCCACATTAGCTATGCAGTGGCATACAGGATTCTATCCCTTCTGTCTTGGTACTTTATGTATACCACCCACCAACACAAGCGGACCTAAAATTAAACCCTAGAAGACTCCTCTGTTTACATTTAATTATATATAGTGTATACGGAATCACGTGTAATATATAAGGGGGGATTACCAATAAAATGCTTGTTATCTTTTTTTCAAGATGGAACTTGAGTACTTTCATATAGTTATAATCAGCTACAACGTTGTACTTACGCTGAACTGCGAACTGCTAGTAAAAATAACCTGACTAGTTAAGACTCGGGTGTTTTGGGACAGTCATCCCTGAAATAATAAAAATGTTTAACTTCTATCTTCGTCTTCTGGCAGGCGTGGAACAAATGCTACCTGCTGGTGGTGCTGGCGATGGTGCTGGTGGTGATGGTTGCAGCAGCGCCACAATACCGTGGCTTCAACCAGCGTGCCAACCCACACCTCCAGGGCGGCTACAGAAGAGGCTTCGGAGGGTATAGCCTCGACGATAACAGTTTCGACCATGACAGCTACGAGATATATGGACGGCGTTTCATGGGCTAGAACCAATCTCCTTCTCAGCCTGCTGCTGCTACTGCTTCTGCCCGTAGTCCTGATGCTCCTCTTCCTGTCCCCTCCTCCTCTTCTTCCTCCTCCTGCTTGGACTCCTACAAGGTTCATCACCTGGACTTACAGTCACCATCAACGTTCCAGGTTCCTGACTGGCAACTGAGGAGGACTCGACACTGCAGCCACTCAGCCACTGACAGTCACTCAGCCACTGACAGTCACTCACAGTCACTGGAAAGACCACTCAGGACCTGCTTAAATTTTATGCTGATTTTAGCCAGTACGGTTTTTAAAACTCGTGTAAAGAAAATTCAGCACAGGATTTCAATAAATTTTTTCATTATTATATAGTACTGTAATGCATTATTTAACCTTCAAGGTATTCAGAACGATGCTCAGTTTGTGCTGCTCTCACCAAGTTGTATTTGTAGGGGTAGAACCACGACTCCTGCCCGGATTCTTCATTATTATCAACCCTGGCCTCCTGGCACTGATCAGGCACACACATTCTGTCAGAGGCACCAGCTGTTCAGTTAGGTTCAGTTGGTATGTCGGACTGTCGATTTATGGCCACCGTCAACCCTTCTGTTTACATAATATATATATATATATATATATATATATATATATATATATATATATATATATATATATATATATATATATATATATATATATATAATATATATATATATATATATATATATATATATATATATATATATATATATATATATATATATATATATATATATAAGTTATTTATTTATTAACACATCGGCCGATTCCCACCAAGGCAGGGTGGCCCGAAAAACAAAAACTTTCATCATCATTCACTCCATCACTGTTTTCCCAGAGTGATGCTTTACGCTATAGTTATAAAACTGCAACATTAACACCCCTCCTTCAGAGTGCAGACACTGTACTTCCCATCTCCAGGACTCAAGTCCGGCCTGCCGGTTTCCCTGAATCCCTTCATAAATGTTACTTTGCTCACACTCCAACAGCACGTCAAATATTAAAAACCATTTGTCTTCATCCTATCAAATACGCTCACGCACGCTTGCTGGAAGTCCAAGCCCCTCGCACACAAAACTTCCTTTACCCCCTCCCTCCAACCCTTCCTAGGCCGACCCCTACTCCGCCTTCCCTTCACTATAGATTTATACACTCTCGAAATCATTCTGTTTTGCTCCATCCTCTCCACATGTCCGAACTACCTCAACAACCCCTCCTCAGCCCTCTGGATAATTGTTTTGGTAATCCCACACCTTCTCCTAATTTCCAAACTACGAATTCTCTGCATTAGATTCACACCACACATTGGCCTCATACAAGACATCTCCACTGCCTCCAGCCTTCTCCTCGTTGCAACATTCATCACCCATGCTTCACACCCATACAAGAGTGTTGGTACAGCTATACTCTCATACATTCCCCTCTTTGCCTCCAAGGACAAAGTTCTTTGTCTCCACAGACTCCTAAGTGCACCACTCACCCTTTTCCCCTCATCAATTCTATGATTCACCTCATCTTTCATAGATCCATCCGCTGACACGCCCACTACCAAATATCTGAATACATTCACCTCCTCCATACTCTCTCCCTCCAATCTGATATCCAATCTTTCATCACCTAATCTTTTTGTTATCCTCATAACCTTACTCTTTCCTATATTCACTTTTAATTTTCTTTTTTTACATACCCTACCAAATTCATCCACCAATCTATCTCTCTCCCTCTGTCTGTCTCTGTCTCTGTCTCTGTCTCTCTGTCTGTCTCTGTCTGTCTGTCTGTCTGTGTCTCTCTCTCTCTCTCTCACTCTCTCTCTCTCTCTCTCTCTCTCTCTCTCTATATATCTCTATGTATATATATCTATATATATATATATATATATATAGATATATATATATATATATATATATATATATATATATATAGAGAGATAGATACAGAGATAGATATAGACATAGGAGTGTGTGTGTGTGTGTGTGTGTGTGTGTGTGTGTGTGTGTGTGTGTGTGTGTGTGTGTGTGTGTGTGTGTGTGTGTGTGTGTGTGAGTGTGTGTGAGTGTGTGAGTGTGTGTGAGTGTGTGTGTGTGTGTGTGTGTGTGTGTGTGTGTGTGTGTGTGTGTGTGTGTGTGTGTGTGTGTGTGTGTGTGTGTGTGTGTGAGTGTGTGTGAGTGTGTGTGTGTGTGTGTGTGTACTCACCTAGTTGATGTTGCAGGGGTCGATTCCAAGCTCCTGGCCCCGTGTGTGTGTGTGTGTGTATGAATGGCCTTTCAGCGTCTACTGGCATTTCCTAAAATATAATAACAGAGTAAGTAATGATAAATCAACTCAGGTGACCAAAATCTCGACAGTACAGAAACAACAGTTATTGATGAATATGATGATTAACTCTCGAGGCTACATAAACATTGTGTAGTGTAAGAAAAAGTTGGAATAATTACCTGCCGTCTTACGTGCTATGAGACAGAACGATTTACCTGTCATCCTACATAATTTATGAGACAGAAAGATTTACCTGCAATAATCTTGCGTGTTGATGAGGCACAGTTGCTGTCTACTATCGTATTACTTACACGAGGATAGCACCTCCCTGGATAGTTGCTGTCTACCATCGTATTACACGAGGATAGCACCTCCCTGGATAGTTGCTGTCTACCATCGTATTACACGAGGATAGCACCTCCCTGGATAGTTGCTGTCTACCATCGTATTACACGAGGATAGCACCTCCCTGGATAGTTGCTGTCTACCATCGTATTACACGAGGATAGCACCTCCCTGGATAGTTGCTGTCTACCATCGTATTACACGAGGATAACACCTCCCTGGATATATGATCACAGGGAGGTGATCAGATATCCAGTATTTGTTAGTGTGACTTTGTAAATGGTCCAAGTCGGACCGAAACGTCGTCGTAAGCTCATCTCTCCTGTGTGCGGGTTATTTGTGTATTGTTCCAGTCACGGTATTGTGACTTTTTGTTATTTATTTTTGTTAGTATTTGCTAACTAATAATGAAACAAATGTGTGAAGATAGCAACAAAGGGACAGATAACAATAAAAGGGACAGATAACAATAAAAGGGACAGATAACAATAAAAGGGACAGATAACAATAAAAGGGACAGATAACAATAAAAGGGACAGATAACAATAAAAGGGACAGATAACAATAAAAGGGACAGATAACAATAAAAGGGACAGATAACAATAAAAGGGACAGATAACAATAAAAGGAGATATAATAATAAAGAGAGAGATAACAATAAAAAGAGAGATAACAATATAGGGAGAAATAACAATATAAGGAGATATAACAATATAAGGAGACATAAGAATATATGGAGATATAATAATAAAGGGAGACATAACAATAGAGAGATAACAATAAAGGAAGATTTAACAATAAAGAAAGGGATATAACAATAATGAGAGAGATAAAGGGAGAGATAACAATACAGAGAGATATAACAGTATAGGGAGATATAACAATAAAGGGAGATACAACAATAAAGGGCGAAATAACAATTAATTAAGGGAGAGAACAATTAAGGGAGATATAACAATAAAGGGAGAGATAACAAGAATGGAAGAGATAACAAGAAAGGTAGAGATAATAAGAACGGGATATATTAAAATAAAGGGAGATATAGTAAGAAAGGGAGATGTAACGAGAAAGGGGGAAGTAACAAGAATTTGAATTATAGCAAGAATTTGATCTATAAAAAAGGAAGATATGATAAGAAAGGGAGATATAACAAGAAATTGAGATATAAAAAAGGGAGATGTCATAAGAATGGGGATATAATAAGAAAGGGAGAAGTAACTAAGGAAGGGAGATATAATAAAATATTAAGAAAGGGAGATATAACAAGAAAGGGAAAGATAACAAGAAAGGGAGATATAATGAGAAAGGTAGATATAGGTTAAGGGAGAATAAGAGATGGTAACGAGGAAGGAGAAAGATGGTAACGAGGAAGGAGAAAGATGGTAACGAGGAAGGAGAAAGATGGTAACGAGGAAGGAGAAAGATGGTAACGAGGAAGGAGAAAGATGGTAACGAGGAAGGAGAAAGATGGTAACGAGGAAGGAGAAAGATGGTAACGAGGAAGGAGAAAGATGGTAACGAGGAAGGAGAAAGATGGTAACGAGGAAGGAGAAAGATGGTAACGAGGAAGGAGAAAGATGGTAACGAGGAAGGAGAAAGATGGTAACGAGGAAGGAGAAAGATGGTAACGAGGAAGGAGAAAGATGGTAACGAGGAAGGAGAAAGATGGTAACGAGGAAGGAGAAAGATGGTAACGAGGAAGAAGAAAGATGGTAACGAGGAAGGAGAAAGATGGTAACGAGGAAGGAGAAAGATGGTAACGAGGAAGGAGAAAGATGGTAACGAGGAAGGAGAAAGATGGTAACGAGGAAGGAGAAAGATGGTAACGAGGAAGGAGAAAGATGGTAACGAGGAAGGTCACAAAGGGTGAGACAGCACAAACTATTATCAGGGTCACTCCTTAACCCTCCCTCCTTTTTCTTCCTCCTACCCTGCCGCCCTGCCACCCACACCACCCTGCCACCCACACCACTCTGCCACCCTGCCACCCACGCCACCCTGCCACCCACGCCACCCTGCCACCCACGTCACCCTGCCACCCACACCACCCTGCCACCCTGCCACCCACACCACCCTGCCACCCACGCCACCCTGCCACCCACGCCACCCTGCCACCCACGTCACCCTGCGACCCACGTCACCCTGCCACCCACACCATCCTGCCACCCTGCCACCCACACCACCCTGCCACCCACGTCTCCCTGCCACCCACGTCACCCTGCCACCCACACCATCCTGCCACCCTGCCACCCACACCACCCTGCCACCCACGCCACCCTGTCACCCAAGCCACCCTGCCACCCACGCCACCCACGCCACCCCCCCACCCCCGCCACCCCCCCACACACGCTACCCTGCCACCCACGCCACCCTGCCACCCACGCCACCCTGCAACCCTGCCACCCACGTCACCCTGCCACCCACACCATCCTGCCACCCTGCCACCCACACCACCCTGCCACCCTGCCACCCACGCCACCCTGTCACCCACGCCACCCTGCCACCCACGCCACCTTGCCACCCACGCCACCCTGCCACCCACGCCACCCTGCCACCCACGCTACCCTGCCACCCACGCCACCCTGCCACACACGCCACACACGCCACCCTGTCACCCACGCCACCCACGTCATCCACGCCATCCACGCCACCCATGCCACCCACGCCACCCACGCCACCCTGCCACCCACGCCACCCTGCCTCCCTGCCACCCACGCCACCAGCAAGACCAAGCGTTAGTGTTCAATGAACTCTTCGGTATCTGTCTCTGGGTGAATATTTATTCTGTCTATGAACACAAGAGCTGCATCCTGCTTGTAACGTACACACACACACACACACACACACACACACACACACACACACACAACACACACAACACACACACACACACACACACAACACACACACAACACACACAACACACACACACACACACACACACACACACACACACACACACACACACACACACACACACACACACACACACACACACACAAGAAAGGGGACTACACAGGAATGAG
>NC_091304.1:16185124-16190124 GCF_038502225.1 Cherax quadricarinatus | reverse complement strand
ATGATAAAGTTCCTGAAGGAGTTACAAAATTGAAGGAGTTGATAGCAGACGACCAGCAGGAACCTCCATTGTTGTGCAGACGACATCACTTGCCTATTTGTGGTTAATTTTGGTTAGTGTCTAAAGTCTCAGTGTCTCGCCCTGCTGGTTGTTGCTATACCATCACTCTCTCCCTATTTCAGTACCAGGAGATAGATAGTGGTTAGTAAATTATCTAAATATCGCCAGGTAAACTCCAGAAGAGTTGTGTAGCCTAGTGAACCCCCCCCCGTTTTTCTGAGGGACAAGCTAGTAAACAAGTACGCACATGCAAACACACGTGTGCACCCGTAATTATTGTATAATAAACATTAGTATATATTAATAAGGAATTGAGTGAGAAAAAAAAATCCTATAATCTTCAAAAAGTAAAGTAGCGTAGTGTGCGGAGATCTGGGCAGGGAGAGTACCGGTGAACCAACAACAATAACAAATAGTGTTAACGTGACCCCCCCCCCCTCTTTTTCAAAGAACGACAAGCTAGTAAACACGCACACACACACAAACACAAGTGTACGCAATTAATATTATATAGTATATATTAGTGCATATTAATAAGGAATTGATTGTGAAAATTTTTTTTATAATCTTCAAAAGAGTAGCGTAGCCTAGTGTGCGCACGCACACCCACACTCACCCACACCTCCCCCCACACACACACACCCACACACACCCACACACACCCACACACACCCACACACACCCACACACACCCACACACACCCACACACACCCACACACACCCACACACCCCCACACACACCCACACACCCACACACACCCACACACACCCACACACACCCACACACCCACACACCCACACATACCCACACACACCCACACCCACACACACCCACACACACACCCACACACACCCACACACACCCACACCCACACACACCCACACCCACACACACCCACACCCACCCACACACACCCACCCACACACCCACCCACACACCCACCCACACACCCACCCACACACCCACCCACACCCACCCACACACACACCCACACACACACCCACACCCACCCACACACCCCCACACACCCACACACACACACACCCACACACCCACACACCCACACACACCACACACACACACACACCCACACACCCACCCACACACCCACACACCCACACACCCACACACACCCACACACCCACACACACACCCACCCACACACCCACCCACCCACCCACCCACCCACCCACACACCCCCACACACACCCACACACACCCACACACACCCACACACACACCCACACACCCACACACACACCCACACACACACCCACACACCCACACACAACCACACACCCACACACACCCACACACACCCCCCCACCCACACCCACCCACACACACCCACCCACAAACCCACCCCCACACACACACCCACACATCCACCCACGACCCTACCCACCCACACATCCACCCCCCACCCCCCCACCCCCCCACACACCCCCCACACGCAACACACACAACACACACACCCCACACTCACACACTCACACACTCACACACTCACACACTCACACACTCACTCACACACACACACACACACACACATATTGCCAGACTCACACATACACTCCCCCCCTCCCCCACCGACATCTCACTCCTTCACCTGATCCCTCCCCTCCCTCTTTCACCCTCCCCCTCCCCACCTCTCCCTCTCCCACTCACCCACTTACCCACTTGCTTCACTCTCCTTCCCACTCTCCCATATAGCCACAGTTCCTCCTCTACCTCCCCCCCCCACACTCTGACATATACAATACTAACCTAACATACAGAATTACATAGGTTTCCCACTCTGAGGCAATCAGGATAAAACAAAAATGGGTTGCCAGAGAGCAACAAGAAAACCCAAGGGACAGGAGGAGGAAACTGCAAAGGAAGATTGGGCAGCAGAGCTCAAAAAAAGGGAACAAGAATGGGAAAAGAATCTAGAAGAACTTAGCATGAGAATGGAAGAGAGGATAGACATGGAAAGCAGGAAGTGGGAGGTGAAAGTCAAAGCAGCAGAGGCCAGGATACAGAGTTTAGAAGAGGAACTGGAAAATCTGAAACAGCCTAAAGAACTAAAGAACATTTTGGGATTGACAACAGAGACCGCTACCTCAGCCACAAATAAGGGGACTGTAGGGAAAGAAGGAGCAAAACTGCATGTAGAAGCTCTATCAGTGGAGACTGTAGTAAATGAAAGAGCTAAGCTATATGTGGAGGCCCTAAAAGACCACAACAGAGCCCAGGGAAAGCCGAGAAGGGAAAATGACAGGCCACTGAGCCCATGTACAGTAGCTAGTGAAACTGAAGAAAGGAAAGCTGCAATGGAGGAAATCAAATTGAATGAGGGGATACACAGGGATATGCAGTGGGAGAATGAAAGGGTGAGGTCAGTCTTTGTGTATGGGCTACAGGAAGTTGAAGGGGAAACATATGAAGCAAGAAAACAAGGGGAAAAAAAGCAATTGAAAGCATCATGAAAGTAATCGGAGAAGACGACATGACCCAGCTGGAAAATTTTCGGAGAATAGGGGGGTTTGTAAAAAAAAGAACCCGGCCAGTGAAAGTGACCTTCAAGGCAGAATCGACTCGGAACAGGATACTGCAGGAGAAAGCACGATTAAGGGACATGCTGGCATACAGGAAGGTGTATCTCGACCGCGACAGAACACAAGACGAAAGGCAGAAACTGAGAGAGATGGTACAAAGGCGAAAGGAGGAAAGAGAGGGGATGGAGAAGACAGACAGGAGATCCCAGACACAGGAAGAAGATCAAATACAACCTCCCTCACAGCTTCCTATAGAAGCCTTCCAACCAGGTCAACCCCAGTGCAGCCAAACACTCTAAACCAAAACACCCATGCCATATCCAATGCCCCCACCCACTACATTACAAACTCCACCCCCACAGCAACCACCCATAGTTCCTTATCAGGTCTCCCACTTCCCCAACCCCAATACACCTCCCAGACCACAGTCTTAGAAAAGAAGTTGAAGGTATGGTATACAAATGCAGATGGAATAACAAATAAGTATGAGGAGTGGCACGAAAAAATCAAGGAGACATCCCCAGACATAATAGCACTCACAGAAACAAAACTCACCAGAATATTAACAGATTCAATCTTTCCACCCAGATATCAAATCCTCAGGAAAGACAGAGGGAGGAGAGGGGGAGGAGGAGTTGCACTGCTCATTAAAAGCCAGTGGGGTTTTGAGAAAATGGAAGGAATGAATGGCACGGGTGAAAGGGACTACTTAGTAGGAACAATCCAGTCTGAGGGACATAAGGTGATAATTGCAGTAATGTACAACCCACCACAGAACTGCAGGAGACCAAGAGAAGAATACGATGAGAGCAACAGAGCCATGGTCGACACACTAGCCGAGGTGGCCAGGAGAGCACACGTGGGGGGAGCAAAGTTACTAGTTATGGGTGATTTCAATCACAAGGAGATTGACTGGGAAAACCTGGAGCCCCATGGGGGTTCCGAAACATGGAGAGCCAAGATGATGGATGTAGTACTGGAAAACCTCATGCATCAACATGTTAGAGACACTACCAGAGAGAGAGGAGAAGATGAACCAGCAAGACTGGACCTTGTATTCACCTTGAGTAGTTCAGACATCGAGGATATCTTGTATGAAAGGCCCCTGGGAGCTAGTGATCATGTGGTTCTGTGCTTCGACTACATAGTTGAGCTCCAAGTGGAGAGAGTAGCAGGAATAGGGTGGGAAAAACCAATCTACAAAAGGGGGAACTACTCAGGCATGAGGAACTTCCTTCAAAACATTCAGTGGGAGAGGGAACTGACAGGAAAACCAGTACAAGAAATGATGGACTATGTGGCAACAAAATGCAAGGAGGCAGAGGAGAGGTTTGTTCCCAAGGGAAACAGAAATAATGGGAAGAACAGAACGAGTCCTTGGTTCACCCAAAGGTGTAGGGAGGCAAAAACTAGGTGTACTAGAGAATGGAAAAGGTACAAAAGACAGAGAACTCAGGAAAATTAAGAGATTAGCCGAAGAGCCAGAAACGAATATGCACAGATAAGAAGGGAGGCTCAGCGACAATATGAAAATGACATAGCATCGAAAGTCAAGACTGATCCGAAGCTGTTGTACAGCCACATCAGGAGGAAAACAACAGTCAAGGACCAGGTAATCAGACTGAGGAAGGGTGATGGGGAATTCACAAGCAACGACCGAGAGGTATGTCAGGAGCTCAACACGAGATTTAAAGAGGTATTTACAGTGGAAACCAGTAGGACTCCAGGAAATCAGAACAGGGGGGTACACCAGCAAGTGCTGGATGAGGTACATATAACCAAGGAGGAAGTGAAGAAGCTGCTATGCAAACTTGACACCTCAAAGGCGGTGGGACCAGACAACATCTCTCCATGGGTCCTTAAAGAGGGAGCAGAGACATTGTGTGTACCATTAACGAAGATCTTCAACACATCATTTGAAACTGGGCAACTCCCCGAGGTATGGAAGATGGCAAATGTAGTCCCAATTTTCAAAAAGGGAGACAGACATGAGGCACTAAACTACAGACCTGTATCACTAACGTGTATAGTATGCAAGGTCATGGAGAAGATCATCAGGAGGAGAGTGGTGGAGCACCTAGAAAGAAACAAGTGTATAATTGACAACCAGCATGGTTTCAGGGAGGGAAAATCCTGTGTCACTTATCTGTGTCACATTACAGTTTTATGACAAGGTGACAAAAGTAAGACAAGAGAGAGAGGGGTGGATCGACTGAATTTTTTTGGACTGCAAGAAGGCCTTCGACACAGTTCCTCACAAGAGGTTACTGCAAAAGCTAGAGGATCAGGCACACATAACAGGAAAGGCACTGCAATGGATAAGAGAATACCTTACAGGGAGGCAACAACGAGTCATGGTACGTGATGAGGTGTCAAAGTGGGCGCCTGTGACAAGCGG
>NC_091304.1:16095124-16180124 GCF_038502225.1 Cherax quadricarinatus | reverse complement strand
AGGAGAAATTAACTATGCAGGAAGTGGAGGGCAGCTTTATACAAGAATTTATTATGGTGATACATCAGCATTGTTGTGACTCGTCACACAGGTCGATCATTGAATGCAGGGGCTCTTGAGCTGGAGATTGACCCTGGTGAACATTATTCGGTGAGTACAGTTAAGTGAGGAAAGGACGGTAGAGGGTGACCAGGCTGGTGACTTGGGCGGTGACCTGGAAAGTGACATCGAGGGTGACCTGAAGGATGACCTGGAGGATGACCTAGTTGATGACCTGAAGGGTGACCTGGACGATGGAGGAACACAGTGAGAAAAACTATTTTGGTTAGAGATTGTGTCGTTGACTCTTCGGGACGACAAACATTGGTCTTGCACTCTAGATGCTGTCAAGGTGTCAGTTGTTGTCAAGGTGTTAGGTGTTGTTAAGGTATCAGGTGTTGTCAAGGTGTCAGGTGTTGTCAAGGTGTCAGTTGTTGTCAAGGTGTCAGCTGTCAGGTTTTGTCAAGGTGTCAGTTGTCAGGTGTTTTCAAGGTGTCAGTTATCAGGTGTTGACAAGGTATCAGTTGTCAGGTGTCAAGGGGTTAGTTGTCAGGTGTTGTCAAGAGGTCAGTTATCAGGAGTTGTCAAGGTGTCAGTTGTCAGGTGTTGTCAAGGTGTCAGTTGTCAGGTGTTGGCAAGGTGTCAGTTATCAGGTGTTGTCAAGGTATCAGTTGTCAGGTGTCAAGAGGTTAGTTGTCAGGTGTTGTCAAGAGGTTAGTTGTCAGGTGTTGTCAAGGTGTCAGTTGTCAGGTGTTGTCAAGGTGTCAGTTGTCAGGTGTTGGCAAGGTGTCAGTTATCAGGTGTTGTCAAGGTATCAGTTGTCAGGTGTCAAGAGGTTAGTTGTCAGGTGTTGTCAAGAGGTTAGTTGTCAGGTGTTGTCAAGGTGTCAGTTATCAGGTGTTGACAAGGTATCAGTTGTCAGGTGTCAAGGTGTTAGCTGTCAGGTGTTGTCAAAAGGTCAGTTACCAGGTGCTATCCCAGGTCTGTTTCTCCCTCCATCTTTCTAAACCTATAAATCTTCTCTACTTTCTACCAGTGCATCATTAAAGTGGAGATTCCATGCTGGTCGTACACGCTTCTTGATGGAACAAAGTTGTGAAATGCTCTAAATTAATCATTGTTAAGGTTCCTGGAAGTAAATTTTAGGTTACTTTTGCACGAGCTGCTGCTGAAGAACGTCGGGAGTCTGTGTTTCTGAGATGCAATGCTCATTCTAAGCGCTTTCCCCTCGTACCCTATCTGCAGCATCTCTCCTCCAAGGCTGTATTCCATCCCCCATTACTGTGTGCTCGTCACGACTGAATTCCGGTATCCATTTGACCACATTCTTGGTCGCTCTTGCAACTTGGAGTTTCCTTGTCTTCTGTGTTTGTCAACTTCCTCGTCAATTTCACACATCAGTAAATATTTGTGAATTTATTATAATCAAGAGAAATCCGCAAAGCCCACAGAGAGTCGCTATATAGCACCTGCAAATTGGCAGGCAATCAGGAACGATGCAAGGAAAGATAAGATAAAGCCAGTTCCTCAAATTAAGATCCTCTCACCCGCATCAAGAGTAAGCATTGATACAGCATCAGTTTTGATGTATGTTCGTGTGTATATATATAATATATATACTTGAGTCCTGGAAATGGGAAGTACAATGCCTGCACTTTAAAGGAGGGGTTTGGGATATTGGCAGTTTGGAGGGATATGTTGTGTATCTTTATATGTGTATGCTTCTAGACTGTTGTATTCTGAGCACCTCTGCAAAAACAGTGATAATGTGTGAGTGTGGTGAAAGTGTTGAATGATGAAAGTATTTTCTTTTGGGGGATTTTCTTTCTTTTTTGGGTGACCCTGCCTCGGTGGGAGACGGCCGACTTGTTGAAAAAAAAAAAAAAAATATATATATATATATATATATATATATATATATATATATATATATATATATATATATATATATATATATATATATATATAGATATAGATATATATATATATATAAAGGTTGGAGGGAGGGGGTAAAGGAGGTTTTGTGTGCGAGGGGCTTGGACTTCCAGCAGGCATGCGTGAGCGTGTTTGATAGGAGTGAATGGAGACAAATGGTTTTTAATACTTGACGTGCTGTTGGAGTGTGAGCAAAGTAACATTTATAAAGGGGTTCAGGGAAACCGGCAGGCCGGACTTGAGTCCTGGAGATGGGAAGTACAGTGCCTGCACTCTGAAGGAAGGGTGTTAATGTTGCAGTTTAAACTGTAGTGTAAAGCACCCTTCTGGCAAGACAGTGATGGAGTGAATGATGGTGAAAGTTTTTCTTTTTCGGGCCACCCTGCATTGGTGGGAATCGGCCAGTGTGATAATAATATATCTATCTATATATATATATATATATATATATATATATATATATATATATATATATATATATATATATATATATATATATATATATATGTCGTGCCGATTAGGCAGAACTTGCGATCTTGGCTTAAATATCAACGCTCATCATGCCAGATAAGACAAGTGAAAATTTGTGTATGCAATAATTTCGCCAAAATCATTCTGAACTTAATGAAAAAAATATATTTCACTGTGTTTGTTTAGTATTAAATTATTGTAAACAAATCTAAAATATATTTAGTTGGGTTAGGCTAAATTAAATTGAGCTTGTTATAATAAGGTTAGGTAAGTTTTGTAAGTTCCTTTTGGTGCAAAATTATAAATTTTTACATTAACATTAATGAAAAAAATATATCTTTAAACGTATAAGAGAAAATTTTAGAAAGGACTTAATCTTAAATGAGTTCTTGCTAATTGACCAGTTTTACATATTCGGCACGACATATATATATATATATACATATATATATATATATATATATATATATATATATATATATATATATATATATATATATATATATATATATATATATATATGGTCTTTTGCGTGCATCTGCTCACGTAAGTGTTCGTGTGCGTAGGCGTGCCCAAGTGGGTGTTCGTATGCGGCGTGTCCATGTTCATGTGCATGTACGAGTGCCCAGTAACACACGAGGGAGAGCCTTGAGAGTGGTGACATTGATGAGTGAACACATCGGCATATTAATCATCGTGTCACTACCCCACCAGGGTCACTTGAGGAGCAGTGACGGCCACTACCCCGCCAGGGTCACTAGAGGAGCAGTGACCACCACTACCCCACCAGAGTCACTGGAGGAGCAGTGATCACCACTACCCCACGAGGGTCACTGGAGGAGTAGTGACCAACACTACCCCACCAGGGTCACTGGAGGAGCAGTGACCACCACTACCCCACCAGGGTCACTGGAGGAGCAGTGACCACCACTACCCCACCAGGGTCACTGGAGGAGCAGTGACCACCACTACCCCGCCAGGGTCACTGGAGGAGCAGTGACCACCACTACCCCACCAGGGTCACTGGAGGAGCAGTGACCACCACTACCCCACCAGGGTCACTGGAGGAGCAGTGACCACCACTACCCCACCAGGGTCACTGGAGAAGCAGTGACCACCACTACCCCACCAGGGTCACTGGAGAAGCAGTGACCACCACTACCCCACCAGGGTCACTGGAGAAGCAGTGACCACCACTACCCCACCAGGGTCACTGGAGGAGCAGTGACCACCACTACCCCACCAGGGTCACTGGAGAAGCAGTGACCAGCACTACCCCACCAGGGTCACTGGAGAAGCAGTGACCACCACTACCCCACCAGGGTCACTGGAGAAGCAGTGACCACCACTACCCCACCAGGGTCACTGGAGGAGCAGTGACCACCACTACCCCACCAGGGTCACTGGAGAAGCAGTGACCAGCACTACCCCACCAGGGTCACTGGAGAAGCAGTGACCACCACTACCCCACCAGGGTCACTGGAGAAGCAGTGACCACCACTACCCCACCAGGGTCACTGGAGGAGCAGTGACCACCACTACCCCACCAGGGTCACTGGAGAAGCAGTGACCACCACTACCCCACCAGGGTCACTGGAGAAGCAGTGACCACCACTACCCCACCAGGGTCACTGGAGAAGCAGTGACCACCACTACCCCACCAGGGTCACTGGAGAAGCAGTGACCACCACTACCCCACCAGGGTCACTGGAGAAGCAGTGACCAGCACTACCCCACCAGGGTCACTGGAGAAGCAGTGACCATCACTACCCCGCCAGGGTCACTGGAAGAGCAGTGACCACCACTACCCCGCCAGGGTCACTGGAGGAGCAGTGACCACCACTACCCCACCAGGGTCACTGGAGAAGCAGTGACCACCACTACCCCACCAGGGTCACTGGAGGAGCAGTGACCACCACTACCCCACCAGGGTCACTGGAGGAGCAGTTACCATCACTACCCCGCCAGGGTCACTGGAGGAGCAGTGACCACCACTACCCCACCAGGGTCACTGGAGGAGCAGTGACCACCACTACCCCACCAGGGTCACTGGAGGAGCAGTTACCACCACTACCCCACCAGGGTCACTGGAAGAGCAGTGACCACCACTACCCCACCAGGGTCACTGGAGGAGCAGTGACCACCACTACCCCACCAGGGTCACTGGAGGAGCAGTGACCATCACTACCCCACCAGGGTCACTGGAGGAGCAGTGACCATCACTACCCCACCAGGGTCACTGGAGGAGCAGTGACCATCACTACCCCACCAGGGTCACTGGAGGAGCAGTGACCACCACTACCCCACCAGGGTCACTGGAGGAGCAGTGACCATCACTTGCCTTTAAAAGCTCGTCTGACATTACCTCGCCTATGTTTATCTTAGCTTAAATAATCATTACACTTGTTTTCAGTATAAAGACCCGACATTATCGCGTCTCACAACGGTGACGAATGATGATTAAAAAAAAACATAATGCATATGGCGACTGACGAGAGACCGCAGTTTCTAGACTGGTAAGTCGTCAAGCAGATCAGAAATTAATTATCAGTGTAATAAACCTGTGGAACAGGCTAACTTTTCGACCTTGTGGAAGTCTAACTTTTAGTGCTCCAGAAGTCACTACCAAGCCGCTGGAACAAGAACAGTGATTACCTCCAAAAGAATTATAATTATTATTATTATTTTTATTGTTGTTGTTGTTGTTGTCTTTGTTATTAGTATTATTATTATTTAAGGTGGAGATAAGCACTGTTGGGCTTCTCAAATTTCTCTTTTAGTGTTCAGAAGTGAGTGAGTGTTGTCGTAAAATTTGGAATTAAAATTTCTAGTTTTCCTCGTTCATTAACCCAGGTTGACAACCCGGCGGGGGTGGGCAGCGCAGCCAAGGTCTAGAGGTGGAAAGTTCAGGGTCATAGATTTTTAAACTAGGTGAGGAGAGTTCAGATGCGTCCAGAATGAATTCTTGAGTGATGACATCAAAAACTTGGAAATCTTATTCGTGTGCTTAGATGTTCCATTAATGGTGAAGAGACTGTAAAATGAGTGAGTCTTCTGTTTGTTGTGGAAATCTTGCGTTTAAAGAAAGTCTCTCGGAGACCAGAGAGTGTCTGAACCCTTCCAGTACCACTATCAGAGACCAGAGTGTGTTTGAACCCTTTCAGTACCACTATCAGAGACCAGAGTGTGTTTGAACCCTTTCAGTACCACTATCAGAGACCAGAGAGTGTTTGAACCCTTCCAGTACCACTATCAGAGACCAGTGTTTGAACCTTTCCAGTCCTACTCAGCGACGGAGTGCATGAACCCTTCCAGAACCACTCTCAGAGACCAGAGAGTGTTTGAACCCTTCCAGTCCCACTCATAGACGGAGTGTTTGAACCCTCCCAGTCCCACTCAGTGACGGAGTGTTTGAACCCTCCCAGTCCCACTCCCAGGTGCATGATAAAACATTTTCAGTCTTGTCTGTCTCAGACAAACACTGGGACTGGTGCAGATAAGCACTGCCGTGCTGAGTCGTGGCCAATGTAAAGTGTGTGAATTTTAAATAGTGGTGTGTGTGTGTGCATGTGCGTGGGTGGGTGGTGTGTGTGCATGTGGGTGGGTGGGTGGTGTGTGTGCATGTGGGTGGGAGATGTGTGTGTGTTTGTGTGCATGTGGATGGGTGGGTGGTGTGTACTCACCTAGTTGTACTCACCTAGTTGAGGTTGCAGGGGTCGAGTCCAAGCTCCTGGCCCCGCCTCTTCACTGGTCGCTACTAGGTCACTCTCCCTGAACCGTGTGCTTTATCATACCTCTGCTTAAAACTATGTATGGATCCTGCCTCCACTATATCGCTTCCCAAACTATTTCACTTCCTGACTACTCTGTGGCTGAAGAAATACTTCCTAACATCCCTGTGATTCATCTGTGTCTTCAACTTCCAATTGTGTCCCCTTGTTGCTGTGTCCCATCTCTGGAACATCCTGTTTTTGTCCAACTGTCAATTCCTCTCAGTATTTTGTATGTCGTTATCATGTCCCCCCTATCTCTCCTGTCCTCTAGTGTCGTCAGGTTGATTTCCCTTAACCTCTCCTCGTAGGACATACCTCTTAGCTCTGGGACTAGTCTTGTTGCAAACCTTTGCACTTTCTCTAGTTTCTTTACGTGCTTGGCTAGGTGTGGGTTCCAAACTGGTGCCGCATACTCCAATATGGGCCTAACGTACACGGTGTACAGGGTCCTGAACGATTCCTTATTAAGATGTCGGAATGCTGAGGTTTGCTAGGCGCCCATATGCTGCAGCAGTTATTTGGTTGATGTGCGCTTCAGGAGATGTCCCTGGTGTTATACTCACCCCAAGATCTTTTTCCTTGAGTGAGGTTTGTAGTCTCTGGCCCCCTAGACTGTACTCCGTCTGTGGTCTTCTTTGTCCTTCCCCAATCTTCATGACTTTGCACTTGGTGGGGTTGAACTCCAGGAGCCAATTGCTGAACCAGACCTGCAGCCTGTCCAGATTCCTTTGTAGTTCTGCCTGGTCCTCGTCCGATTGAATTTTTCTCATCAACCTCACATCATCTGCAAAAAGGGACACTTCGGAGTCTATTCCTTCCGTCATGTCCTTCACAAATACAAGAAACAGCAGCGGTCCTAGGACTGATCCATGTGGCACCCCACTTGTTACAGGTGCCCACTCTGACACCTCACCACGTATCGTGACTCATTGTTGTCTTCCTGACAGGTATTCCCTGATCCATTGTAGTGCCTTTCCTGTTATCCCTGCCTGGTCCTCCAGGCAGGGATAACAGGGAAGGCACCACACTAATCTCTTGTGTGGTACTGTGTCAAACGCCTTCTTACAGTCCAAGAAAATGCAATCTACCCACCCCTCTCTCACTTGTCTTACTGCTGTCACCTTGTCATAGAACTCCAGTAGGTTTGTGACACGAGATTTCCCGTCCCTGAAACCATGTTGGCTGTTGTTAAGCTCATTTCTTTCTAGATGTTCCACCACTCTTCTCCTCTGTGTGTGTGTGTGTGTGTGTGTGTGTGTGTGTGTGTGTGTGTGTGTGTGTGTGTGTGTGTGTGTGTGTGTGTGTGTATGTATGTATGTATGTATGTATGTATGTGTGTATGTGTGTGTGTGTGTGTGTGTGTGTGTGTGTGCTTGTGGGTGGGTGGGTGAGTGGGTGGTGTGTGTATGTGTGTGCTTGTGGGTGGGTTAGGTGGTGTGTGTACTCACCTTATTGTGGTTGCAGGGGTCGATTCATAGCTCCTGGCCCCACCTCTTCACTGGTCGCTACTAAGTCACTATCCCTGCTCTGTAAGCCTTATCATACCTCTTCTTAATAGTATAAAAACTATCAGCTACACTAGGGTCATTAAGGATGCACATACCTTTACCACCAGACAAGAATGCCTAACTAAACTCTCAGCATATACACCTCACAGTATACATATCCTCTTATTATTATAATGAAATAAAGCGCTAAACCGACAAGGGTCATGCAGCATATCCTCTGAAAAATATAATACAAATATTACTGAGGGCTAATGCCAAATTCCATCAGGTATTTATTCATCACTCACTTCGGCGTTAAATAGTTACTCTTGGTTCATCTTCATTTTTATTCCCAGTAAGGGAATTGTGAATTCTATGCACGTAGAGCACTAAACCTTTCGGATCATTCAGTACTCCACAATTATTATAATCATGGGGGAGCGCGCTAAACACGTAGGATTATACAGCGCATGTGGGTGGGATGGAAGGTATTCATGCTTAATTAAGGGAACCGGAGCACAGATCCAATTCCCTAGATCAAGAGCCCCTCGCCAGCGTCCAGGAACCTTTCTTGAGGGGACTACCCCTCATGGGAAATTCCATTATGGCAGTGGGGGATTTTGATCCAAGGAATTAGATGTGATTTCCCCTTCCTTGGATCCAATCTAATTACCTCCCATTCTCCCAGGTGCTGCATGACCCCTATGGGCTTAGCACTTCATCCATGAAAATAATAATAATTCAGTCATATTTCTTTTATGCAATGGTCTGTGTTGTGTATCTTGTCCTGGTACGTCATCACTGCTTTAACACCTTACTTTATCTTTCCTCCTCGCTGACGGCTCCACCTTTGACACAGACTCCATCTTTGACTTTTTGACAGCAACGGATTTATTACACAACCTTTGATTAAACTTCCTTTAGAACTCTTCACTGACCTTACAACCTCTACCCTGCAGTGCTGTGTAACTCTGGTGGTTTAACACTTCGTTTTGGTTATAATAATAATAATCTGTATCCTGTGGCTGATATTAGTTCATTATTTCCATAACCAAGCAGTTTCAATTTTTCACTATTTTTAACACATTACAAGTCTTTCCTTTTGCCGACTGGATGACTTTACTGATATTCTAGTGTTGTTTTCCATCCTGTATTGAGGTAACTTGTGTTGATCTCAGTATCAGCAAAGGATACAAGGCTGTGTCTAGTATTTTTACCATGTTTGCTGTGAGAATGAGAAACAGTAAAGGTGCCAGGACTTTGTCTTGTGATACTGAACATTTTACTTGGCTAAGACTGGATTGTTCTTTAATACTCATGTTTGTGATTTATTTGTTAAAAATCTGAATATCTATTTCTTATAATTACTTATCTTGTATTACATGCTATCACTCCATGGTCATGAAATCTGGGCTCAATTTATGCTGCGGAGATTTCACCCATTTTGAGTCCTAGTTTAAGCCAAATCCCATTGCTCAATTTGACCAAATTCTATGTTTTTTCACTCGTATTCCTTTTGTCAATTGCGCATGAGAAACTACCCATTCAACTATCAGAACTACCCTATAAAAGAACAAGTCGATAATTTACCCAGCTTTCACACTTACATTGGCCCTCCATATATTTAATCCATTACAAAATGTTTTACCCTATTTCTTGGATAATGAAATATAACCAGGAATTAGTCATGGTTTAGGGCATCCCAGTAATTGAAGGAGACCTAGTTGAATTCCATAAAACAGATCAAGAGGGGTAGGGGGAGCCTTACCCATCCTCAAGAAAATCATTTTGAAACCAATCAAAACCATCTCTTATTTCAGTAGTCTTTCATTCTATCAACTGATACCAAGAAACTGCCAATAAAACCATAATAACCATCCCAGATTATAATAAAAAAAAAAAAGCGCTAAACTTACAAGGGCCATACAGCTGAACCATCCCAGAAAACACCTCGATATCACTATTTTAAACCAGAAAGAGAGGTTTTTTACTACAAGCCATTTGGGGCAGGGTTTTTTTTTATACCTTGCATACTCACCAAACACTGCTTATCCCAGGGAGTGAAGCTCAAAACTTAGATCTAAGCAAGTGATGCTGCATCAATAATGTAGATCTATGTAAGAGATAGTGAAAGCGTTAAAGGAACCTCCTTTTTGGGGTCACATATGAATCAAATGATGTTTTTCATAAAATGATGAGAACTAAATTAAGAAATTTATCCTTGCTATTACTTAACCCCCCCCCCCCCCCCAAAAAAAAATGTACTAAAAACCTAGGGCAACACTAGCATTGAACCATATAAAAAATCTGTAAATTGATAAAATGAGGTCACAGATATGTCAAGAAACACTTCTTTAACTATAGTAGTGGAATGAGCTAGATTATTATTATTATTATTATAATCAAAAAGAAGCGCTAAGCCACAAGGGCTATACAGCGGGAATGAGCTAGAGAACTCAGAAGAAGGATTATTATTATAATTATTATAATCATAAAAATTGCTAAACCGACAGCACAGTTGAAGAAAAATGCCATACAGGGCATTTCTAAGTGTCTGTACTCCCTTGGTTATCTTTGTACTTCATCAAAAATAACTTAATAATTTCTTTCAGAAAACCTACATTGCTTTTATAGCAAAAACAAATATGAAGGTGAAATAGATCAATGATACAGTTATAAATATGAATGTGTATGCACTTAATTATAAACAGAAAAAATACATTAGTCTTTCTCAGTGGCTCTTGTTGACATTCATTAATGATGCTGATGGTTTTTAAGAAATAAACAGATGCATACCATTACTTGCTTAGACAATTTGCATCCTTTATGTACTGAAGTGTTGAAAAGCTTTCCCACACACATAGGTGGTAGAAAAAATACTTTTCAATGTGTTTCATAGACAATATTTTGAATAGATCACTCTCTCTCATACCCCCATTATTATTGTAATCATGGGGAGAGCTAAATCCATAGAATTATACAGCACCTATGGGGGGGGATATGTAGAAGGAATTCAGATTCATTTCAGGGAACTGGAACACAGATCCAATTCCCTAGATCGAGCCCCTCACCAGCATCAAAGAACCTCCCTGGAGAGGTCTCATACTCCCAGCTTTGGTTCTTCATGGCCTCAGGGGTATACAGGTACATTTGTTAAGAACCACTGACCTAAATCATTCCCTCTTTAGTTCAGTGTATAATACCAGCAAGCACAATTCTTGTCTTAAGTTGTGGTTGTAATGTCTGCAACAAAAGACTGTGCAAGCTAAACTTAAGTTTGACTGGAAAATTCAGTAGCATGTGAAGTACATAGTGGAGCCTCACTCTAATACTTAACAAATGACAAGATATTAAGTTTATTACATTCAGGGGTCATAACATGAGGAATGGGAGGTAATCAAATTTGATCCAGGAAAGAGGATATGTCTACATCCTTGGATCAAGGCCCTCACCAGCATGGAGCTATTTAGCAGAGTACTTTCAAAATGGAATTATATAATCATAACTAAGTGCTAAAGTGCAATGCCTGCACTTTAAAGGCAGGGGTTTGGGTTATTTGCTGTTTGGAGTGACACCTGAACTGTCATATCCGAGTGCCTCTGCAAAGACAGTGATTATGTGTGAATTATGGCGAGTGTTTCTTTCTTATTTGGGTCGCCCTGCCTCGGTGGAAGACGGCTGACATATTAAAATAAAAAGTAAGCGCTAAACCCATAAGGGTCATACAGCACTGTTCAAAATGGAAAGTAGGTGTAATATAGGAAAGAGCTGGGGATGAGACTAATGAAGAGAAAATATTTCATTGCCAGAAATGTCTATTGTTTATTATGGATTCTTTTTAAAAATCTAACACAAAATGGGAGTTGTCAGAGTTGCTTTTAGCTTATGACACTGCTGTTGGGAGATTCTGATATGTAGGATATGTAAAAGAAGGAAATTAAAAGTGAACATAAGAAAGAGCAAGGTGACAAGGATAAAAACATTTTGTAATAAAAGAATGGATATCAGATTGAAGAGAGGGAGTATGGAGGAAGTGAATGGATCCATATATTTGGGAGTGGACTTGTCAGCAGATGGGTCTATGGAAGACTAGGTGAACCATCGAATTGACGAGGGAAAAAAGGCGAGTGGTGCCCTGAGGAGTCTGTTTCGACAAAGAATGTTATCCATAGAAGCAAAGAGGGGAATGTGTGAGAATATAGTTATATCAACACTCTCATATAGGTGTGAAGCATGGGTGGTGAATGTTGCAACAAGAAAGCAGCTAGAGGCAGTGGAGATGTCGTGTCTGGGGGTAATGTGCAGTGTGAGTATAATGCAGATAATCCATAGTTTGGAAATTAGAAGGAAGAGCTAGGTTACTAAAAGTATTATCCAGAAGGCTGAGGAGTGGTTGTTCAGGTGGTTTGGACATTTAGTGAAGGTAGGGTAGGGGTCGGCCTAGGAAAGGTTGGAAAGGAGAGGGGTGAGGTAGAAGTGGTTTTGTGCACGAGGGCCTTGGACTTCCAGTAAGCGTGCATGAGCATGTTAGATAAGAGCAAATGGAGACACGTGGTTTTTACGACTTGACGTGCTGTTGGAGTGAGAGCAAAGTAACATTTACGAAGGGATTCAGGGAAACCGGAAAACTGGACTAGAGTCCTGGAGGGGAAAAGTACAGTTCCTGCACTCTGAAGGAGGGGTGTTATGTTTTTTTTTTTTTTTTTTTTTTTTTAAATGTAGTGTGCATGTGACTTGCAAGACAGTAAGAGTGAATGATGATGAAAGTGTTCTCTTTCGGGTCACCCCGCCTCAATAGGATTCGACCAATGTTAATAAAAATATATTTTTAAATTATCATTTTTTAATTTTTCATGAAATTGGCCAAATCACCAAATTTTCATCAGTTTATTGAATAGTTGAAATATTGGAATGGGCAGTTTCTTGTGCTCACTCAATAGAATGGAATGTACATTAGTGAAATAGCTAAGAATCTAGTTGACTGAAACAATTGAATTGGACTAAAATAGGAATCTAGAGTGGGCAAAATTGCCGGTGCATGAATTGCACAGAGACTGCTAACTTTGTGCCCACGTAATTCTCTAAGATTTCCATTATATTTCATAGATTTGGTGTCATTACCTTCGGAAAAGAATTCTCTACCATTTTGCAAGTGCGCGTGCGTGCGTGCGTGCGTGCGTGCGTGCGTGCCTGCATGTGTTGGGGGGGATGATTTTTTTTGAACATTGAAAACAAGTTTCAGATTGGGGATCTGGATCCTGATACGGTTATTATAATCACGGGGCAGCACTTAACCCATAGGGATTATACAGTGCCTGTGGGGGGAGGGGATGGAAGGTATTAAAGTTAATTCAGGGAACTGGAGCACAGATCCAATTCCCTAGATCAAGAGCCCCTTACCAGCATCAAGGAAACTCCCTTGAGGGGCCTGAATGGGTTAATAAAGTAAGTTGACCAGAGCACAGTATCAACAAACTGCCACACAAATTAAGTTATATTAGAACCCCCGTATCCATTGATTCGATATCAGTGGTTTCAGCTATCCACGGTTTACCATGGCCCAAAAATACCTCTTAATTCTGCATAATAATGGCACCAAAGCACAAAAGTCGAGAAGTTGGTTGTTCTTCAAAACCTAAGAGAAGTCATGAAGTGCTTCCCATCAGTGAAAAGGTGATAAGTTATGCACAGTAAGCAGAGAATTATCAATTAAAGTTTATGTATCCATGGCAGGTCCTTGAAGCACATCCCCCATGGATACGGGGATCCTACTGTATAGTAAGAACTATTTCATACATTTTGATTATTGTACATTAAATTGTATGATTAAATGGTTTGAAAAGCATTGTACTGTATATACTGGGATCTTTATTTTCAATATAATGTAATGCATACATAAGTTCTCCCATGTAATACATACACTGTCGATTACAGTTTAATGACATTAAATGTCACCATAACAACAAAATATATGAAAATCAGAAATTAATTTCTTTCTATTATGAAACAAAAAATCATAATCTATAGCTTTTATTTCTGGTTTATCCTAACAAGACCAATGAAAATGTGAACCCCCCACAAGTGTCAAGTTGCCAAGGTTGACGTAAAAGTAAAACTAGACAGGCATTTTACAACACAATATAAAAATTTCATAGGAAATATATAAAATTTAGAATATATAAAAAATTACTAAAGTTCAACCTTGTGTAAAAAAGGAATATCTCTAGGAAGCACACACATACCATATATCCATCAAGTGGATGCACCAATGTATTGATGCTATTTATCAAACTTCTGCTACACGTTGATGGATACATAACCGACGTTAGCTTCCTATATATAAATAGTTTAGCTGTGTAAGAGTGCATCTTACCTATGAGATTGGCAGAGAAACATATTTGCTGGGCATGTTTGCATCAAGAGGATATTTATATTATCATGGGTTGAAATCTATATAGTTTATGTACCACTGATCTTAGGTTACTTGTAATCAGCAATGGATACTGAGGGGACAACAAGAGTGGACAATGATCTAGTGCTTCATTTAGAATGTGGGACTGGGACTCGTACCTTCGAGGAGTTTCAAGTCTTTCAACTACCGAAGCCCGGCCATGGGCCAGGCTTGTCTGGTGCTAGCCAAACTCTCCTGATCCCAATTACAGTTGCACAGACTACTTGTTAAGATTTCAATCCTGTGTAATATCTTAAATAAGTTGAAGTCAACTAACATACGATCAGTGATATTGAGCATAAATAAATGTAATTTTATCCTAAAGTTGTGTTTTCAATGTGAATCAAATAAATTTTCATGTAATAATGATACAAGACAAACATTTTTGCCTATATTATACACAGCATCACAAACATCAGCAATCTCTAGGATGATCAAACTTGTGCCTATGTGGCAAATAATGGCTGAACCTTTCACAAATGGTTATGAAAATATGGACATACATGCATTGTAAATACATGAATATTTAAATATATGCATGTATGTATGTATGTGTGCATGCATGTAAAAAATGATAAGTGTGTATTAGTGAGTATTTTCAAGATAGTGCAGCATAATCAAACAAAATCTGTGGAATAAAAAAAAGCACCAAATTAAAATACTTGGTGTTCTTGTCAGCAAAAATTAGGGACATTTAATTAATACAATATGCTGTACTGTATATGTTTCCTAGTAATTATGATGGAGGGCTATGAATAAAAATATGAATGATAATTTCATCCCAAACATCCATAACAAGGAAGAAAAACTATAGTGAGCTTTGCAAGAATTTTTTTTTTTTTGGCATTAAACAATAAACTGGTAATACAGTTTGGTCAGAGTCTGCCTCTTAATACAATGCAAATTGTGGTAATCTACATATTATCATAGTAGCTTAACCCACCCTCTTTAAACCTTACATATACAATAATTTTTTTGAGAAGATATTTCAGTGACAATATCCAACAGAAATATATTTGGGAAATTATTTTCTATATTTAAACTTATGACACCATGCAAGATTTTATATGAACACAACACCATTATTTTGCTTTCCAATTCAGACTACACATATAAGTTTGGAAGATTTTCCTTTTTGTTTTTAACCAAACTGGAAATGGAATCCACCTGGGAAGCCTCCACCTCCGAAGCCATTTCCTGGGAAACCAGCTTGCTGGAAGCCGGCATTATGACCACCAAAGGTGTATCCTCCATGGCCTCCTCCAAAGAAGGCTTGGAATATTTGATTAGGATCAATGTCTGCAAAAAAGAAAAAAGCAATAATTAAAAACTCAACGTACATACTGCGTGTATTAATTCTACATTTTTTTTTTTTTTAACAAGTCGGCCGTCTCCCACCGAGGCAGGGTGACCCAAAAAGAAAGAAAATCCCCAAAAAGAAAATACTTTCATCATCATTCAACACTTTCACCTCACTCACACATAATCACTGCTTTTGCAGAGGTGTCCAGAATACAACAGTTTAGAAGTATATACATATAAAAAAAACACAATATATCCCTCCAAACTGCCAATATCTCAAACCCCTCCTTTAGAGTGCAGGCATTGTACTTCCCATTTCCAGGACTCAAGTCTGCTTATATAAAATAACCGGTTTCCCTGAATCCCTTCACTAAATATTACCCTGCTCACACTCCAACAGCTCGTCAGGTTCCAAATACCATTTGTCTCCATTCACTATCTAACACGCTCACGCACGCTTGCTGGAAGTCCAAACCCCTCGCCCAAAACACCTCCTTTACCCCCTCCCTCCAACCTTTTCGAGGACAACCCCTACCCAGCCTTCCTTCCCCTACATATTTATACACTCTCCATGTCATTCTACTTTGATCCATTCTCTCTAAATGACCAAACCACCTCAACAAGCTCTCTTCAGCCCTCTGACTAATACTTTTATTAACTCCACACCTTCTCCTAATTTCCACACTCTGAATTTTCTGCATAATATTTACACCACATATTGCCCTTAGACAGGACATCTCCACTGCCTCCAACCGCCTCCTCGCTGCAGCATTTACAACCCAAGCTTCACACCCATATAAGAGTGTTGGTACTACTATACTTTCATACATTCCCTTCTTTGCCTCCATAGATAACATTTTTTGCCTCCACTTATACCTCAATGCACCACTCACCTTTTTTCCTTTATCAATTCTATCATTAACCTCATCCTTCAAAAATCCATCTGCTGACACGTCAACTCCCAAATATCTGAAAACATTCACTTCTTCCATACTCCTCCTCCCCAATTTGATATCCAATTTTTCTTTATCTAAATCATTTGATACTCTCATCACCTTACTCTTTTCTATGTTCACTTTCAACTTTCTACCTTTACACACGCTCCCAAATTCGTCCACTAACCTTTGCAATTTTTCTTTAGAATATCCCATAAGCACAGTATCATCAGCAAAAAGTAACTGTCACTTCCCATTTTGTATTTAATTCCCCATAATTTAATCCCACCCCTCTCCCGAACACCATCTATAAATATATTAAACAACCCCATCTATAAATATATTAAACAACCATGGTGACATTACACATCCCTGTCTAAGACCTACTTTTACCAGGAAGTAGTCTCCCTCTCTTCTACACACCCTATCCTGAGCCTCACTATCCTCATAAAAACTCTTTACAGCATTTAGTAACTTACCACCTATTCCATATACTTGCAACATCTGCCACATTGCTTCCCTATCCACTATCATATGCCTTTTCTAAATCCATAAATGCAATAAAAACTTCCCTACTTTTAGATAAATACTGCTCATATCTCATATATATGCTTCAATGTAAACACTTGATCTACACATCCCCTACCCACTCTAAAACCTCCTTGCTCATCCGCAATTCTACATTCTGTCTTGCCTCAAATTCTTTCAATAATAACCCTACCGTACACTTTTCCTGGTATACTCGGTAAACTTATTCCTCTATAATTTTTACAATCTCTCTTGTCCCCCTTCCCTTTATATAAAGGGACTATACACGCTCCCTGCCAATCCCTAGGTACCTTCCTCTCTTTCATACATTTATTAACCCTTTGACTGTCGCGGTCGTATATGTACGTCATGGGAGATACCGTGTTTGACGTATCTATACGCATAAATTCTAGCGGCTTCAAATCGAGCGGGAGAGGGCTGGTAGGCCTACACGAGAGAGAATGGGTCTCAGTGGTCGGTGTGCACCCTGTGAAAAAAATCTGGGACTCAGCGGTGCATTGTGGGAACGCCATCTTGGCAGTCCATTTTCACCATGCCTCGCGGTAAGAAGTTCCTCACTCCTCGGCGGATTGGAGGTCTTTTGTTCCCAAGTGATAGCTCAAACAGTGATGATAGTGTCAGTGAAAGTGAATTCCATGGTTTTGAAGCGGGTGTGACCGAGAAAATTACCCAGGATAACATAATTAGTGATGAAAACCCAGATGACCCACAACCATCCACCTCTGGTGCTAGGCCGGCTCGTTCATATTCACCTGTACCAGGACGAAAGAGGAAACTATTTGCCCGTGTACAAGACTCAGATGTGAGCAGTGCAAGTGATAGTGATAGTGATTTCAAGGTTATTGAAAGCACTTCTAGTTGTGACAGTGAGGGTGAATATTCCCCAGTGAAACGGCAGTATGTACAACGTCGCATGCGGTCTGGTAGTGTGCCATATGCTCTTCCAAGAGGAAGGAGTACATCTCGGAGCACATCCCGTGGCCCTACACCACGTCCTGATAGTGAAGATGACGATATTGTTACGATGGGTATAAATGATGTGAGTGAGGCAGCAGGCGGTGGTGGTGATAGTGACGGTGCCATGAGTCATGTGACACCAGCAGCGGGCCACGCTAGTGCCCGCGCTGCTGACTCTGCACAACTACAACCTGCTTCGGCCGACCCCACACTCTCACAACCACAACCACAACCTGCACAACCACAACGACATTACAATATCCAGAACGCACCAGCTGACCGCATCTGGGATTGGCATTAAGATGACGAGTTTGTTCCCAATCCCCATGACTTTGATGAAGGACAAAGTGGAATACGGCCATCATGTACACTTGGGAACAATCCCACTGAACTGGAATGCTTTCAGTTGTTCTTCGATGAACCCCTGATGGACATTATTGTCAGGGAAAGCAATACATACTATGAGTACACCATGGCAAACACTATGCTTTCACCAAGATCACGCCTACACCAGTGGAAGGACACAACTGTGGCAGAGATGTATCTGTTCTTTGCCACAATAATGCTTATGCCACATGTGTATAAGCATAGTGTCAGCACATACTGGGCGACAGACCGCCTGATTTCAACCCCTGCTTTCAGTGACATTATACCAGTGAATAGATTTGTGTTACTGTTACGTATGTTACACTTTTCAGACAAAACCAGGCCTGACAGAAGCGACAGGTTATATAAGATCAGACGTGTGTTTATGTACCTGAAACAAAAGTGCTGTATGTATTTTTATCCCTTCAGGAAGCTTGTTATTGACGAGTCTTTGATTTTGTTCAAAGGAAGACTCTCATTCAAGCAGTATATACCAAGCAAGAGGAAACGCTTTGGTATAAAGTTATTTGTTCTGTGTGATTGCAAAACTGGTCTGGTTTTGGATATAATTGTGTACACTGGCGGTAAAACAATGGAAGATACCAGGAAGTTACTGGGTATCTCTGGTGATGTGGTTAGAACAATGATGGAGCCATATCTTGGTAAGGGGCATATTTTATATACTGACAACTGGTACACAAGCCCTATACTCAGTGATTTCTTGCGAGTGAACATGACAGATGTGTGTGGCACAGTGCGTAGAAGTCGTAAACATATGCCTAGGTTCGAAGCTGGCAGTCGTAGAGGTGAAGTGCAGGTGTTTGCTGCCAATGACATCATGGCATTTCGGTGGCATGACAAACGTGATGTCACACTGCTGACATCAGTTCACCGACACGAAATGGTAGAGACTGGCAAGCAGAATAGAGAGACCAAAGAACCTATTGTAAAACCTGCAGCTGTGATGGATTACAACCTCAATATGCGCTTAGTGGACAAATGTGACATGCAGATTGGGTTTGCTGACTGTGTTCGCAAGAGTTATAAGTGGTACATAAAACTGTTTTTCCATCTTCTTGACATTTCCATGCTGAATGCTTATAATATGTATAAGTTGAAGACCAAGAACAAACCCAAATATGGTGAATTTTGTTTGTCAGTCATCAGACAAATAATATTCAAGTACCAAGAAACAACACCTGCAATAGACCAGCGCCCACGAAATTATCAACACATGTCCTCTCGTCTGAGGCCTGGTGATCACTACCCCATACCACTGCCTGCTACTACTGCCAAGAAAAATGCTCAGAAGAGGTGTTTTGTCTGTGGACATACCACAAAACGCCAACAAAAACGCAGAGACACACGTTTTATGTGTGAGGAGTGTAAGACACCATTGTGCTTATACCCATGTTTCAAAGAATTCCACAAGCTGCAGCACTTCTAATAAAGTGTCCAGTGATTGTACATATGTATATATATTATAAAGCAATCGTAATAAACATTTGTTTACATTGTTTGTTTGTGTAAACAAGTTTTAGCAACATTATAATGATACGAGTGTTTTTGCTATAATTGTGTTACATTCAACGAGTGTATATTTGAACATTGCACAATAATTTGGTCTCACAGGCCACAAAAGTTATGTGAAAAAATAAAATAGTGAAAAAAACAAGAAACCATCGAATACAAGTAAATAAAAGTTTACCGGGTGAGCGGCAGTCGCCGCTGTTGCCGCCAGCAGATCAATTTCAGCAAACTTCAGGACTCTATATCTCGGTAAGTACTGATGGGAAAAATTTTTTTTTGGGACTAAAACAATCAGAAAAATAATCTTAACATTTTCATAAGAAAAAATAATTTTTTTTTTTTTCGAATATTTTGCGACACCAGAAACAACTTCAGGATTTGGCCCTTCGACAGTCAAAGGGTTAAACAAAAATACTAACCACTCCAACACTATGTCCCCCCCTCCCCCCCACTTTTAACATTTCTGTCATGATCTCGTCGGTTCCAGCTGCTTTACCCCCTTTCATTCTACGTAATGCCTCACGCACCTCCCCCACCTTACCTTACCTTTGATATACCTTTGAAGAATTTCGAGAGTATATCTACTCTCTGAGCCTGGCCATGGGCCAGGCTCGTCTGGTTCTCGCCTGGTCAACCAGGCTGTTGCTGCTGGAGGCCTGCTGACCCACATATCCATCACAGCCTAGTTGATCTGGCACCTGGTGAAGATACTTGTCTAGTTTCCTCTTGAAGGCTTCAACACTTGTTCCAGCAGTGTTTCTGATATCTTCTGGTAAGATGTTGAAAAGTCTGGGACCCCGGATGTTGATACAGTGTTCCCTTATTGTCCCCATCGCACCCCTGCTCCTCACTGGGTTTATTTTACACTTCCTCCCATATCTCTCATCTAGTATGTTATGGCTTGTGCAGATTTGGGACCAAGCCCTCGAGTACCTTCCAGGTATACATTATCATGTACACCTCTCTCTCCTCCGCTCCAATGAGTACATGTTCAAGACTTGCAGGCATTCCCAGTAGTTTAGGTGCTTTACTGGCTCCATGTGAGCTGTAAACGATCTCTGTATTTGTTCTAGCTCCGATATTTCTCCTGCCCTGAACGGGGCCATCAGCAATGAGCAATATTCTAAGTGAGGGAGCACTAGCAATTTGAAGAGTGTCACCATCGGCACTGTTTCCCTTGTTCTGAAAGTTTACAATACCCACCCAGTCATCTTCCTGGCTGTCGTGATCTTTGTCTTGTTATTGTCTTTAAAAGAAAGGTCCGCTGACATAACTATTCCTAGGTCTTTTACGTGTTCCTTACGTTCTATTTGGTGATCCTCTTGAGTTTTGTTTACAGTGCTCCTTTTGAGTTCTTCATTCTTTCCATACCTAAGCAAGCAGCTGGAACTTACCACCATTGAACATCATGTTTTCCACTGCCCACTGCAAAAACCCTGTTTATGTCTTCCTGTACTTTTTCAGTGTCCTCTACCATACTGACTTTCATGCTTATTTTAGTGTCATCTGCAAATGATACAAAAGTGTGACGGGTGTTTTTGTCTATGTCTGCTATAAGGATGAGGAACAGCAGAGGTGCCAGGACAGTGCCTTGGGGCACTGAGCTTTTGACCTCGCTGATGCTGGATCTTGCCCTGTTCACTCGCATCCTGCTCCTCTTCACTCCTAAAAGATGGTATACCTCCCTGGCCAGTGCATGAAATTACCACCTCCCTTTCTTCGTCGATATTTAAAAGTTCCTCAAAATATTTTCGCCATCTACTAACTCCCCTACTCTGTTTTTAACTGACAAATCCATTTGTTCCCTAGGCTTTCTTAACTTGTTTAACTCACTCCAAAATTTTTTCTTATTTTCATTAAAATTTCTTGACAGTACCTCTCCCACTATCATCTGCTCTCCTTTTGCACTCTCTCACCACTCTCTTCACCTTTCTTTTACTCTCCATATACTCTGCTCTTCTTATAACACTTCTGTTTTGTAAATACCTCTCATAAGCTACCTTTTTCTCTTTTATCACACCCTTTACTTCATCATTCCACCAATCACTCCTCTTTCCTCCTGCACCCACCCTCCTATAACGACAAACTTCTGCCCCACATTCTAATACTGCATTTTTAAAACCATTCCAACCCTCTTCAACCCCCCCCCTCTTCAACCCCCCGTCACTACTCATACCTGCACCAGCCCACCTTTCTGCCAATAGTTGCTTATATTTCACCCGAACTTCCTCCTCCCTTAGTTTAAACACTTTCACCTCCCTCTTACTTGTTGTTGCCATTTTCCTCTTATCCCATCTACCTCTTACTCTAACTGTAGCTACAACTAGATAATGATTCAATATATCAGTTGCCCCTCTATAAACGTGTGCATCCTGGAGCCTACCCATCAACCTTTTATCCACCAATACATAATCTAACAAACTACTTTCATTGTGTGCTACATCATACCTTGTATATTTATTTATCCTCTTTTTCATAAAATGTGTATTACTTATTACTAAACCTCTTTCTACACATAGCTCAATTAAAGGCTCCCCATTTTCATTTACCCCTGGCACCCCAAATTTACCTACTACTCCCTCCACAACATTTTTTCCCACGTTAGCATTAAAATCCCCAACCACAAGTACTCTCACACTTGGTTCAAAACTCCCCATGCATTCACTCAACATTTCCCAAAATCTCTCTCTCTCTCTCCTCTATACTTCTCTCTTCCCCAGGTGCATATTATACACTTACTATAACCCACTTCTCACATCCAACCTTTATTTTACCCCCACATAATCCTTGAATTAATACATTTATAGTCCCTCTTTTCGTGCCATAGCTTATCCTTCAACATTATTGCTACTCCTTCTTTAGCTCTATTAGAAACTCCTGATCTAATCCCATTTATTCCTCTCTACTGAAACTCATCCACCCCCTTCAGCTTTGTTTCACTTAAAGCCAGGACATCCAGCTTCTTCTCATTCATAACATCCACAATCATCTCTTTCTTATCATTCGCACAAAGTGTTGTAGGAATTCAGTAACTATCGTAAATTTTACATGTTAAATGAATTTTATGCAAATATTGCAAACCAAGCAATACAGGATGCAAAACAACCACTGGGGGAGTAGAATAATAGCTCTAGTCCTTTCGTGTTGCAATCAACACATCAGGAACTTGTGAAGTTGCAGAAAATAGGAGGATATCCAAGCAAATATGATCCCAAAGGATGCCTTCACTGGAGTGTGGAGGAAGGAGGAGGGGGGAGAGGGAAGGAGAGGGGAGGAGAGGGAAGGAGAGGGGAGGAGAGGGAAGGAGAGGGGAGGAGAGAGGAGAGGGGAGGAGAGGGGAGGAGAGGGGAGGAGAGGGGAGGAGAGGGAAGGAGAAGGAAGGAGAAGGAAGGAGAGAACAGGAAGTGCCCTCCTGGCATACCAGTGCCCATAGCCAGAAGGATGAATATTATAGCATTAGAAAAATCCCACAAGCATTGATATTGTAATAGTAACCTAAACGAAAGTAACATGGCAATAATAAAATATTCAGTCATACTACTCCGTTATGATACAAGTAATTTTACATACATAATTACATTGTCAGTCACATAGAAGTCACTGGCAATTATGTAGTAACCATCCACGAGAAAGTGGGTCCAATTAAAGGGATGATAAACCGGGACCATTTAAAGGGGAGACTTCTAAAAGTTATACAAAGGAAAATGGGCACATTAAAATAAGCTCATTTAAAGAGGGAGGCATCTGTAATTATAAGCCATAGTTATTCATCCCACACTTCTGAGACACTCTGGTTCAACCTTCAGAAACTGCAGGGAAAATAGTTCCTAATTCCTCAGTGTGGCATTACATTTAAGAATCTAATGCATTCGTATTAGAGCCCAATTTTTGACTGCATACAATTGTCTTAACTAAAAATGCATCTAATTTGTATAACCCATCACTGATATTGTATAATGAATGCTCATCATGCTTAATAATTGCCGATTCAACAATATTCCTTTCAAGCCAAGAGGAACAAGGGAAGAGGAATCTTGCTTCCTGCCGATTTGCTGGGTTATTACAAGCTCTAATATGGCTGAAAATTGTGTTCGACTCCTGTGCTATACGTATTGAATAACGACATTGAGAAATTCTCACTTCTAATGGTTTTTCAAATCTGCCCCAAATAGGAGAGACTGCAACAGTTGCAACCAATTCTGTAGACACCACCAGGACACTTGGGGTGAATTCTTTAGCAGAATGCTTCTAACAGTCCGTGAACTTTTAAATACTACTTGTATATTATATCTTTTAGAGCATTTGGCAGGATAAATAAATTCTCGTTGTATGGGAGGACCAGCACATGCTTGATCTGAGGTGTTACCCTAGGTTCTGTTCTATAACAAGTTTTCTTAGCTGCCAGCAAGGCAGATTCCACAAACACCTTAGGATACCACAGTTTCATGCCAATGTCAAATATTTTCCTAATTTCTTCATCTAGGAACTCTGGACTGCACACACTATAGGCTCTCAGAAACATAGCAAGAAATACACTCCTTTTAACTCTCATCTCATGGTTGGAACAGTAGTGAATGTATGAGCACACATTGGTGGCCTTCCTATATACTGCAAACTTAAACTTTCTAAGTTAAATGCATATACTCATAAGAAAGCACTAAACCCATAGGGATCCTAAAACATCAAGGGAATGAAAGGTGATAAGGTCTTACTCTAAGAAAGGAAGGGTAGTTCCAATTTAAAATGATCAGTACACATCAAATGAGTAACCAATCACAATGAATATATATGCACTTCACCAATTTAAGCCTACAACTTATTTTTTGGGTTATTTGCAACCTAAACCCTACTAGAAGAAAAATACTAGCTCATTTGATGCCTTTCCCACGTCTCATGGAGCACTAATTAGTAAAACAAGTTTAATATGACAGAAAACCTTTTGTAAATTGTGCAGAAATTTAGAATTAGTGAAAATAATGAAAAAATGGGCTAGTAACCCCTTTTCCTGTAAAGATTACTAAAAAGAATAAGAAGAAGAAAATTGTCAAAGTGGGAAGTCTGAATGTGCGTGGATGTTGTGCAGATGATAAGAAAGAGATGATTGTGGATGTTATGAATGAGAAGAAGCTGGATGTCCTGGCTTTAAGTGAAACAAAGCTGAAGGGGGTGGGAGAGTTTCAGTGGAGAGGAATAAATGGGATTAGGTCAGGGGTTTCAAATAGAGTTAGAGCTAAAGAAGGAGTAGCAATAATGTTGAAGGATAAGCTATGGCAGGAAAAGAGGGACTATAAATGTATTAATTCAAGGATTATGTGGAGTAAAATAAAGATTGGATGTGAAAAGTGGGTTATAATAAGCGTGTATGCACCTGGAGAAGAGAGAAGTGTAGAGGAGAGAGAAGAGATTTTGGGAAATGTTGAGTGAATGCGTGGGGAGTTTTGAATCAAGTGTGAGAGTAATGGTGGTTGGGGATTTTAATGCTAAAGTGGGTAAAAATGTTATGGAGGGAGTAGTAGGTAAATTTGGGGTGCCAGGGGTAAATGTAAATGGGGAGCCTTTAATTGAGCTATGTGTAGAAAGAAATTTGGTAATAAGTAATACATATTTTATGAAAAAGAGGATAAATAAATATACAAGGTATGATGTAGCACGTAATGAAAGTAGTTTATTAGATTATGTATTGGTGGATAAAAGGTTGATGGGTAGGCTCCAGGATGTACATGTTTATAGAGGGGCAACTGATATATCGGATCATTATTTAGTTGTAGCTACAGTTAGAGTAAGAGGTAGATGGGAAAAGAGGAAGGTGGCAACAACAAGTAAGAGGGAGGTGAAAGTGTATAAACTAAGGGAGGAGGAAGTTCGGGTGAGATACAAGCGACTATTGGCAGAAAGGTGGGCTAGTGCAAAGATGAGTAGTGGGGGGGTTGAAGAGGGTTGGAATAGTTTTAAAAATGCAGTATTAGAATGTGGGGCAGAAGTTTGTGGTTATAGGAGGGTGGGGGCAGGAGGAAAGAGGAGTGATTGGTGGAATGATGAAGTAAAGGGTGTGATAAAAGAGAAAAAGGTAGCTTATGAGAGGTTTTTACAAAGCAGAAGTGTTATAAGAAGAGCAGAGTATATGGAGAGTAAAAGAAAGGTAAAGAGAGTGGTGAGAGAGTGCAAAAGGAGAGCAGATGATAGAGTGGGAGAGGCACTGTCAAGAAATTTTAATGAAAATAAGAAAAAATTTTGGAGTGAGTTAAACAAGTTAAGAAAGCCTAGGGAAAATATGGATTTGTCAGTTAAAAACAGAGTAGGGGAGTTAGTAGATGGGGAGATGGAGGTATTGGGTAGATGGCGAGAATATTTTGAGGAACTTTTAAATGTTAAGGAAGAAACAGAGGCAGTAATTTCATGCACTGGTCAGGGAGGTATACCATCTTTTAGGAGTGAAGAAGAGCAGAATGTAAGTGTGGGGGAGGTACGTGAGGCATTACGTAAAATGAAAGGGGGTAAAGCAGCTGGAACTGATGGGATCATGACAGAAATGTTAAAAGCAGGGGGGGATATAGTGTTGGAGTGGTTGGTACTTTTGTTTAATAAATGTATGAAAGAGGGGAAGGTACCTAGGGATTGGCAGAGAGCATGTATAGTCCCTTTATATAAAGGGAAAGGGGACAAAAGAGACTGTAAAAATTATAGAGGAATAAGCTTACTGAGTATACCAGGAAAAGTGTACGGTAGGGTTATAATTGAAAGAATTAGAGGTAAGACAGAATGTAGGATTGCGGATGAGCAAGGAGGTTTTAGAGTGGGTAGGGGATGTGTAGATCAGGTGTTTACATTGAAGCATATATGTGAACAGTATTTAGATAAAGATAGGGAAGTTTTTATTGCATTTATGGATTTAGAAAAGGCATATGATAGAGTGGATAGAGGAGCAATGTGGCAGATGTTGCAAGTATATGGAATAGGTGGTAAGTTATTAAATGCTGTAAAGAGTTTTTATGAGGATAGTGAGGCTCAGGTTAGGGTGTGTAGAAGAGAGGGAGACTACTTCCCGGTAAAAGTAGGTCTTAGACAGGGATGTGTAATGTCACCATGGTTGTTTAATATATTTATAGATGGGGTTGTAAAGGAAGTAAATGCTAGGGTGTTTGGGAGAGGGGTGGGATTAAATTATGGGGAATCAAATTCAAAATGGGAATTGACACAGTTACTTTTTGCTGATGATACTGTGCTTATGGGAGATTCTAAAGAAAAATTGCAAAGGTTAGTGGATGAGTTTGGGAATGTGTGTAAAGGTAGAAAGTTGAAAGTGAACATAGAAAAGAGTAAGGTGATGAGGGTGTCAAATGATTTAGATAAAGAAAAATTGGATATCAAATTGGGGAGGAGGAGTATGGAAGAAGTGAATGTTTTCAGATACTTGGGAGTTGACGTGTCGGCGGATGGATTTATGAAGGATGAGGTTAATCATAGAATTGATGAGGGAAAAAAGGGGAGTGGTGCGTTGAGGTATATGTGGAGTCAAAAAACGTTATCTATGGAGGCAAAGAAGGGAATGTATGAAAGTATAGTAGTACCAACACTCTTATATGGGTGTGAAGCTTGGGTGGTAAATGCAGCAGCGAGGAGACGGTTGGAGGCAGCGGAGATGTCCTGTTTAAGGGCAATGTGTGGTGTAAATATTATGCAGAAAATTCGGAGTGTGGAAATTAGGAGAAGGTGTGGAGTTAATAAAAGTATTAGTCAGAGGGCAGAAGAGGGGTTGTTGAGGTGGTTTGGTCATTTAGAGAGAATGGATCACAGTAGAATGACATGGAAAGCATATAAATCTATAGGGGAAGGAAGGCGGGGTAGGGGTCGTCCTCGAAAGGGTTGGAGAGAGGGGGTAAAGGAGGTTTTGTGGGTAAGGGGCTTGGACTTCCAGCAAGCGTGCGTGAGCGTGTTAGATAGGAGTGAATGGAGACGAATGGTACTTGGGACCTGACGATCTGTTGGAGTGTGAGCAGGGTAATATTTAGTGAAGGGATTCAGGGAAACCGGTTATTTTAATATAGTCGGACTTGAGCCCTGGAAATGGGAAGTACAATGCCTGCACTTTAAAGGAGGGGTTTGGGATATTGGCAGTTTGGAGGGATATGTTGTGTATCTTTATATGTTTATGCTTCTAGACTGTTGTATTCTGAGCACCTCTGCAAAAACAGTGATAATGTGCGAGTGTGGTGAAAGTGTTGAATGATGATGAAAGTATTTTCTTTTTGGGGATTTTCTTTCTTTTTTGGGTCACCCTGCCTCGGTGGGAGACGGCCGACTTGTTGAAAAAAAAAAAAAAAAAAAATTAAATAGAAAGAAGTTTATATGAACATTTTTGCACTATTCTCAATTTTGTCATTAAGCTTTAATTTGTCAAATTCAAATTGCTGTAAAAAAAAAAAATGAAATTTTTAATATTTACCAGTTCATTTTTCACAGTTATAGTCAGTTTTTGATATCTACAAGCCAAGGCAAACAATCACCAAATTTAAAAAACACATGGCTGTCACAATTATTTTCCCCACCCCTTTCTCCCCATCCTTAGTTTTAGCTAAAATACAAAAGGTGAAGAGAAATAATAAATATTAAGCATACTAACCATCATGTCCAAAGCCACCATCATGATCATTGATGTCTTGTCCTCTATCGTACATTGCACGTTTCTTGGCATCAGTCAACACCGAGTATGCTTCTCCTATCTCCTTGAATTTGATTTCATGTTCATGTTTGTCCTTATCACTTGCATTAGCATGGCGATCTGAGGATTCATGACAATATGTATTATTATGCAAAGTAATAAAATACTGTACTAATTTTCTTCTATCCTATCAAAACCAATAAGAGGTCACTCTCATACTTTCGACTACTAAAGATGTCTCAAATTCCTGATAATGTTTTAATAAGTTTGCTGATGAGATCCATAAGTACTTACTTGAGTTCACAGGTGTTGACTGGTATATTGTTTATCTGCCCTTAACTTTTAAATGACTGATGAAAAAATACTTTGTTGTACTTATCTGAGCCCATGAGCTTACACCTTCATTTTTCTACTACTTTGCTCTTAAGCTTAAAGTGTTTCTTGAACAACCATGTAGCTCATTAAGATATGTACATAGTTGCCATCTATGCCCTTTTATTCTAGTTACTGCTCTTGTAAAAGTCTTTTCTTGTCTATCCTTTGTATGTCCTGGAGCAGTATGTACATTGTGATGTCCCTTTGTGTTCTTCATGGCTGCAGATAGGGAAGAGGACCCTAACTCTTGTCCTTTCCTCAGCTCATTTCCCTAAACTTCAGCACCAGTGTGCTCTTTATCCCTTAAGAGTTTTGCTTTAAGGCTGATTAGGCAAAATTATCAAGCACATCTATTAATGATTCAGATCATCACAAATTTTAAACAGGTGCTGCACATTCAAGACTCATTTTTTTCTTTTACACATCAGCAGTTTCCCACCGAGGCAGGGTGACCCAGCACTGTGTGCTGCAGGTTTTTTTTATACTGCACACACTAACCAAGCAGACCCATTCTCTCACATGTAGGTCTACCAGCTTTCTCCTGCTAGATTTGAAGCTGCTAGAATTTTGGGGTATTAATACGTCACCAACACTGGCTTTTAAGCCGTACCTATACGTCACCAACAGTGAAAGGATTAAGGGGTTAATTCATTGTATCTTCAAGTATTTAAGTTAACCAAATACTGTACCTTTTTCTTTGGTACAGACATGCAATCACTTCATAAACTTAATAATAATCAATGACATTCTATCTTTAAAAGCCTTACTGTATTACAAAATTTTTGTGTGTATTCCTTTTCCCATTTTTTTTTAATGCACATTATTTTTCATTTATCCTACTTATTAACATATGAGCTTTCCACTCACCTGGATGATGTACTAATGCCATCTTACGATAGGACTTCTTGATTTCGTCATCAGAGGCTGTTTTTTGCACACCCAAAATCTTGTAATAGTCCTTCCTCTTTGACCGCTTCAGCTCAATTTTGGCTTCGTGTAGTAATCGTTTATGTTCTATAAGGAAGAAAATGTTAACTTTCTTCAAAATAATTTTTTGTTTTTTTCATGAACAATGTACAGCTATTATTGTATACATATACTCAAATAGATGCCCATTCAAATTCGTGTATTAAGCAAAATTACTGGTATGGTGTAATGTTTTCCTGGTATTAAGTATGACAAAGTGGTGCCATGTAAGAATCAAGACAAATCTTGATACTGATCAAGCATATTATGTTGAAAGATGAGCACTTGATTTATTTAAAACACTAGGTTGGGGAACCAGGATAAATGAAAACCTCAGGGGTAATGAAAGCTCAATAAACATGTAAATAAAACTGCACAAAAATTATTATTTAATAATTGAGGCAAATTATGAAAGTTATATTTTTTAAACAAATAATTTTTTGTTTCTAAATAAAATTTAAAACTAATTTGAAAGAAGAACTTCTTAAGTTGGAAATAATGCAAAACAAGTAAGGATTCAAGTCTAGTGGGTAAGTTCGCTGTACACCAATTTGTTTTCGGGTAATACCCAAAGAAGTTCGTCGATGTCTGACTAAGAAGATACATTATGTAATTTCATTAAGCAATTAATGATACATCAGGTAACAAGCTCACTTTAACTGATTTAGTAGCAGTTCTTGCCAGATTTATCACTTTACAATACCACATTTATTTTTATTCCTTTAGTTCTCGTACAAAAAAAAAAAAAGAAGTCAAGGAAATCTGTCAATTTTTACTATTACCAAAAGACTTGCCTAAACGAAAGTAACTAATGCTTGCCTAGTGCTTGAATATCAATACTTACCTTGATTACGGTCTAGACGAGTAACTTTTTCATAGTCTCTCACAGCCTCTTCATGCTTCTCTAATAACTGGTAACACTTGGCTCGACGAAGGTATGCTTTCACGTAGCCCTCATCAAGATTTATAGCTGCTGTGCAATCTTCTGTGGCTAGCTCATATTTATTTAGCTGTTACACAAACAAAAATGATGTCTATGACAGTACTAATGGACTATTAATTTTATATTAAATGTAACGAAACAGAATGACTTTGAGAGCGAATAAATCTGTAGTGGAGGGAAGGCGGGGTAGGGGTCGGCCTAGGAAAGGCTGGAGGGAGGGGGTATAGGTGGTTTTGTGTGCAAGGGGCTTATACCTCCAGCAAGTGTGCATGAGTGTGTTAGATAGGAGCAATGGAGACTAATGGTTTTTAGAACCTGATGTGCTGTTGGAGTGCAAGCAAGATAAAATTTATGAAGGGATTCAGAGAAAAAGGCCGGACTTGATTCCTGGGGGTACAAAGTACAGTGCCGGCACTCTGAAGGAGTGCTAATGTTGTAGTTTTATAACTGTAGTGTAAGTGTGCCTCTGGCAAGACAGTGATGGAGTGAATGATGAAAGTTTTTTTGGGGGCCACCCTGCCTTGGTGGGAAATGGATGATGTGTTAATAAATAAATTAGATACAAAAAGGCAAAGCATGAAATTTTGCAGTTCGGTTTTTTGAATGTGCACGGGTGTAGTACAGATATGAAAAAGAAGCTGATTTCCTAGAACAGTGAAACAAGGCTATAAAAGATAGGAGAATTTCAATGGTGAGGATTAAATGGATAAGGCCAGGCATATCTGAGAGATCCAGAGCTAACGGAGTAGTGGTAATATTAAATAAACAACTATGGAAAGAAAAAAAAAAAGGGTGCAAGTGTACAAAATAAAGGATTATGTTTATAAGAAAAAGGTGGGATGCTAGAATTGAGATATAGTACAGTACATGTTTATGCACCTGGGTGAGTGGTGTAAAAAGAAGACTGAGGAGAGGGGTTTAAATGTTTAGGGAGTTTTCAACCAAGTGAGAAAATGATTGTTGTTGGAGACCTAAATGCTAAAATGGTGGTATAATAGCTAAGTTTAGTGTGCCAGGGATAAATGACAATGGGGGGGGGGGGTTCTTAACTGAATTACAGATAGAAAGGAGGTTTGGTAATAATTAACACCATTTCAAGAAGAAAATTCTTGAAATATGAAATAGGGTACAATGATTGCAGACTGACTGTTACAGTAGATAAAAGGTTGATGAATGTGCATGTATATTTTTGAGGAGTGACATACAGCCTGCGTGGAAAATTGTGACACTGGCTGCAGGACAAGCTGATCATTGCAACATAGGACAACAGATGGTTGACATCTGAACTTTCTAGAAATCTTGGGGAAAAAAAAAAAAAACACCCAATTGTATTATGTTCAGTGAGGCTCCGAAGATGGCATATTGGATGGATAAGTGATGGATAATATTAGAATAGGACAGTTTTGTTCCTTGCTTCATGGCTGGTCCACCTCTGGAGCAGCCATAAAGCAGAGAACAAAACACTGTCCTCTTCTAATGTTGTTTTCCATCACATAAGCCATCATTTGAGCTTCATTGAACATAGTGCAGAGTTTGACCCAATTACAGATGAACCCACTCTAAGCTGTATGGCCTCACTAGTGACTGGTATATGTAAGTCCAGATTTCAACCAACTGCTGCCATGTATGTCAATGATCAAAAGGCTGTTCTGAAGCCAGCATCATAAAGCTCTGCAAAAGCTGTATACCAGATTGTGATTTAGTAGCAGCTACAATAACAGTAAGGGGCAGATAGAATACAAGGAGAATGGCATAAGTGGCTTAGAAAGCGAATGAAGTAGACAATTAGGGGACAATGAAAGTACTTTGAAAACAGTGGGCTAGAGAGTGTACAGGTAATGAGGCAGTGAAAAAGGCATGGGGGTCAATTTAAGAGTGCCTGACGTTATATCTGTGAATATACAAATCCAAGCTACAGAAAAAGTTGCATTTCAGGAGTCTTGCAATGAATTACCATAAAAACCATGTATTTTGGGGTTTAAGTTACGATAAGTTTTGAGGTACGTTACACCTTTTGGAACGAATTAATAGTGTAACTCAAGGGACTGCTGTATTGTTAAAAAATCAATTGATACTCAGCTTCGCTGATTGTTCATGAGCTAACTTGTACCTTCAAGTTAATCACTGGTAGAAAGGGGGATAACCAAATTTACACAAAAATAGGGAAAACCCTGATGGAATTACAGCCTCTATTCACTTAGCAATGTACTTGTTTACCGATGACTTGGACTTACGACGGGCTCTCTGACCAGTATGCATACTTAAATAATGTATATTAGAGCTGATTTCCTCAATTCTTTTTATTGCAATACACAGTACACTGCTGTATAAACATTTAAAAATGCACCAGAAACGTTATATATGGTGCAAAGGTGATATTAAAACAATATTAAAGATACTTGACACAAACCCACTACCATTATAGTATCTCTTCATTTAGCAACAAATTTGTTTACCGACGTGGTCTTAGGAACAGAACTCCATCGTTAAGTGAGAAGAGGCTGTAAATAGTAATGACAAAGTTTTTGGTATTTCTTAAACATCTGAAGGCACCAAAGAACACAAATATTAATGAAATCCACTTCTGATCATCTTGTTTTAGACGTGGCAAGTTAATATTTACACACAGGATAACAACTGTAAATACTGTACTTACCTTAAATCCAACTGTGGCACGATTAAAGTAAAGTTTGGCATTGGTATGTTTATTAAGAGGATCAATAGCAAGAGCCTCTGTATATAAATTTAATGCCTCCTGGAAGTTTCCCTTTTTGAATGCCTCATTACCCTCTTCTTTCTTCTGCTTTAATAGCTTTGCTTTCTAAAAAATAAATAAAAGAATGCTTATAAAATATTAAAAAAAAAATAGTAATTCAAAGATACATTATTTCATTTGCTAACTTTCCTATGAAAGTAACTACATACATTAATACAAGCAAAACTCTATTAAAGTGCTGGTAAAATGTTAGAAAAAATATCCTGCAATTCTCTAAATAACTAACATACATATAATAAAGAAGCTTTTGATGAACGTGGATAAATCAAAGGCAATGAGACCTGACAAAAGAGTCACCATGGAGTTTGTGAGGATACAGAAGCACTGTCTGTACCACTAGTTATGATCGGTACTAAGGGAATGGAGGTTGAATAATTGCCTAAAATCCGTAAGACAAAGTATAGTTCCTAGATTTAAGAAAGACAGGAGGCACTGAACTACAGACCAGTTTCTCCGATGTGCATTCCTTGCAAAATAATGGAGAACATTATTAGAGGAAGAGTGTTAGAACCCTTGGACAGAAGAAATTTCATAAACATGGGTTTAGAGATGGCAAATTTTATCTTACTAGGTTGTTGGTAACAAAAATGCAACAGGAGAGAGAGATGGGTGGATTATATTGTCTTAGAATGGAAGAAGGGACTGGATACTGTACCATACAAGAGGGTGGGCCAAAAATTGAGGTACAGGCAGGAATAAAAGGGCATGTACTCTGGTGGATCAATGAGTATCTTAGGGAAAGGAAGCAGAGTGACTGTCAGGGAAGAGAGGTCAGAATGGGGAAAAGTAAACAGCAGGGTCCCACAAGGATCAGTATTAGGACCAGTACAGTTTCTTTTTTATGTGAATGACATTCCAGATAGGACTGATTCAGACGCATCTCTGTTTACTGATAATGTAAAACTGATAAAAATAAAACAGATGACGACAAGTAAAGGCTCCCTATGTATCTAAATAAGGATTGGTCAGGCAAGTGGTTGACCGAACTCAACCCCAGTAAATATAAGGTCATGAAGACTGTGGAAAGAGCAAGAATATCATAAACAGGGTAAAGACTAGGGTCACAAAGGCAACAGATACCATTCCAAGAGAAAAACCTAGGGGTGAGCATGGTGCCTGGTGTATCACCACTCACATCAGTTAACCTCTGCACCCAATGCTTGTCTGGCAAATCTAAGAGTAACCTTCAGGAATCTCAACAGTCATTCTGGGCCCTTTCTACAACACATGTATGGACCATCTTGGAGTATGCAGCACCAGTATGGAACACGCACCTGAAAAATCACGTTAAGAAACTGGAGAAAGTGCAGAAGTTTGCAATGAGACTTGTTTCTGAGCTAAAGGACATGAGCTAACTAAATTAAATATAACTAATTTAAAGAACAGAAGAACCAGGGGAGACATTACATACAAAATAACCAGGAAAATTCGGAGAGAAGGCAGGAACACATGGTTTGAGATGTGAGAAAGGGAAACTCGCAGAAAAGCTGGACGTTCAAGACCAGCAAGCCATGGAGGATATCAGGAAGTATTTCTTCAGTCTCAGAGTGGTTAAAGAAGTGGAATCACCTATCATGAAGTGGTGGAGGTAGGCTCCATACATAGTTTTAAGAGCATGTATGATAGGGCTCATGAGGCAATAAGGGAGTGAAGCTGGCAAGTGGCAAATTAAGAGGCGAGGCCAGGACCAGAGAATTAACCCCTGAAACCACAAACAGGCAAGTACATATTTATCAAACAAAGCAATATCATACTCAGAAAAATTAAGTCAGTTTATTTCAAGTTGACCCACAATATCATAATGACACGATTGCAAACAAACCACAGTATGGGTGGGGACTGAACTCGCGGCTAGTAAGTCGTAAAACTCCAGACCAGTGCATTAGCATACTGTACCATGGTTTATTTCAAGTTATCCTATTAAAAGATTATTGAGTAACTACTATAATTACTCTTACCAACTTAGCCTTCAGTTAAAGTCCTACTGTTAACATCATCTCTAATTTTACACTTCAATAAAACAATGTGATTAACTGTCAAAGTATCTTATGTAGATGTTACGATTACCCACTTACATCTCACTCTCCAAAATAAGAACTATCTTGCCACTTCAGCTTTTACTCAAATTTTACACAGAAGTATCAGCTGTCAAATACTCCATTCCAAAATAAAACAGGATGGTATTACAAAGACTAAACAAAAAATAATCCATGGGCAAGTGCAACAAAGCTATCAATAATATAAGTCAGAGGATTCTATTATTACATACTGTACATTATTTGCAAAAGCTTAATAAAACTGGTAATTAGAAATATGGGCAAACAATTACCTAATTCATTCTCATTTTTTTGTAGAAAATATCTTCTAAGCAATGATGCATTAGTAAATCATTCAATAAGAAAATATCCAGAGAGGAGTAAAAAGTTATTGGTGCTCTAACATTACTTAATATAATGAATTTGAATATACTTTATATTTAAAACACAGTAGAATGACATGGAAAGCATATAAATCTATAGGGGAAGGAAGGCGGGGTAGGGGTCGTCCTCGAAAGGGTTGGAGAGAGGGGGTAAAGGAGGTTTTGTGGGTAAGGGGCTTGGACTTCCAGCAAGCGTGCGTGAGCGTGTTAGATAGGAGTGAATGGAGACGAATGGTACTTGGGACCTGACGATCTGTTGGAGTGTGAGCAGGGTAATATTTAGTGAAGGGATTCAGGGAAACCGGTTATTTTCATATAGTCGGACTTGAGTCCTGGAAATGGGAAGTACAATGCCTGCACTTTAAAGGAGGGGTTTGGGATATTGGCAGTTTGGAGGGATATGTTGTGTATCTTTATATGTTTATGCTTCTAGACTGTTGTATTCTGAGCACCTCTGCAAAAACAGTGATAATGTGCGAGTGTGGTGAAAGTGTTGAATGATGATGAAAGTATTTTCTTTTTGGGGATTTTCTTTCTTTTTTGGGTCACCCTGCCTCGGTGGGAGACGGCCGACTGTTGAAAAAAAAAAAAAAAAAAAAAAAAAAAAAAAAAAAAAAAATTAGAAATATGGGCAAACAATTACCTAATTCATTCTCATTTTTTTGTAGAAAATATCTTCTAAGCAATGATGCATTAGTAAATCATTCAATAAGAAAATATCCAGAGAGGAGTAAAAAATTATTGGTGCTCTAACATTACTTAATATAATGAATTTGAATATACTTTATATAAAACATGGAGAGAAAGATTATCATAATTAGCCATGCAAAAGACCATAAATTATTTACTGTACCCCAAAAAATATATATCAAGTGAAAAAACCAAACAGTATATACTGATACACAATAAATAAATAAAAACGATCTCACCTTATAAACATCGCGAGCCTTCTGGTGATCAGGTGCTAAGCGTAGGACATGTTGGAAATGGTTGAAAGCGGCTTCAGGGTTATCCTGGTAGTAGAGGCACATTCCTCTTACATATATCGCATCTGCATTTCCACTTTCATACTGAAGAATCTCGCTAACAAATAACGGATGCTGTTAATGCCTAGTAAACGCAGTAAACTTCATTATGAAGCACACTTAATTCATCTCTAACCTTGGTTAATATAAAATGAATAAAAATACATGCAAGTATGTGTGTGTGTGTGTGTGTCTGTACATGTATGTGAACGGGTGCATCCACACGCTGCTTCCAAAATCATGATGTTTTATTTACTGGGGTTGAGATCAATCAACCACTTATCTGATGAGGAACAATTCCTCATCAACCAGGGCTGTATTGTCTATGTTGAATTGTGCGCTGCTAGCACCAACAGACTGATTATTAAGCCATCAACCAGAAGACCTGGTCTGAGACCAGACTGCTTTAACAATGACCCCTGGAATAGACAATCAACATTTAAACCCTCCTCCTGGCAAACTCAAATAGGTTTCAGTATTAGAAATTACACCTTGTATTTCTTAAGATTTATCTTCCATCAAAATATTGAGCCATGTCCACGGTCAACTTGTCCACCTCTGATTCACACACATCTTCCACTCATGTGATAAATTCACCTCAGTACCAATCTTAATATATTACACTAATATATATTACAGGCCGGACTTGAGTCCTGGAGATGGGAAGTACAGTGCCTGCACTCTGAAGGAGGGGTGTTAATGTTGCAGTTTAAAAACTGTAGTGTAAAGCACCCTTCTGGCAAGACAGTGATGGAGTGAATGATGGTGAAAGTTTTTCTTTTGTGGGCCACCCTGCCTTGGTGGGAATCGGCCAGTGTGATAATAAAATAAAAAATATATTACACTAATATATATTATAATAATATATACTATTTTCATATAGTCGGACTTGAGTCCTGGAAATGGGAAGTACAATGCCTGCACTTTAAAGGAGGGGTTTGGGATATTGGCAGTTTGGAGGGATATGTTGTGTATCTTTATATGTATATGCTTCTAAACTGTTGTATTCTGAGCACCTCTGCAAAAACAGTGATAATGTGTGAGTGTGGTGAAAGTGTTGAATGATGATTAAAGTATTTTCTTTTTGGGGATTTTCTTTCTTTTTTGGGTCACCCTGCCTCGGTGGGAGACGGCCGACTTGTTGAAAAAAAAAAATTACACTAATATATTTTACACTAATATATTTTACACTAATATATTACACTAATATATTGCAAGGTAAGGTGACGAGAGTATCAAATGATTTAGATGAAGAAAAATTGGATATCAAATTGGGGAGGAGTAGTATGGAAGAAGTGAATGTTTTCAGATATTTGGGAGTTGACGTGTCAGCGGATGGATTTATGAAAGATGAGGTTAATCATAGAATTGATGAAGGAAAAAAGGTGAGTGGTGCATTGAGGTATATGTGGAGGCAAAAAGTGTTATCTATGGAGGCAAAGAAGGGAATGTATGAAAGTATAGTAGTACCAACACTCTTATATGGGTGTGAAGCTTGAGTTGTAAATGCTGCAGCGAGGAGGCGGTTGGAGGCAGTGGAGATGTCCTGTCTAAGGGCAATGTGTGGTGTAAATATTATGCAGAAAATTCGGAGTGTGGAAATTAGGAGAAGGTGTGGAGTTAATAAAAGTATTAGTCAGAGGATTGAAGAGGGTTTGTTGAGGTGGTTTGGTCATTTAGAGAGAATGGATCAAAGTAGAATGACATGGAGAGCGTATAAATCTGTAGGGGAAGGAAAGCAGGGTAGGGGTCATCCTCGAAAAGGTTGGAGGGAGGGGGTAAAGGAGGTGTTGTGGGCAAGGGGTTTGGACTTCCAGCAAGCATGTGTGAGCGTGTTAGATAGGAGTGAATGGAGACAAATGGTATTTGGGACCTGACGAGCTGTTGGAGTGTGAGCAGGGTAATATTTAGTGAAGGGATTCAGGGAAACTGGTTATTTTATATAAGTGGACTTGAGTCCTGGAAAAGGGAAGTACAATGCCTGCACTCTAAAGGAGGGGTTTGAGATATTGGCAGTTTAGAGGGATATATTGTGTATTTTTATACGTATGTACCTCTAAACTGTTGTATTCTGGGCACCTCTGCAAAAACAGTGATTATGTGTGAGTGAGGTGAAAGTGTTGAATGATGATGAAAGTATTTTCTTTTTGGGGATTTTCTTTCTTTTTTGGGTCACCCTGCCTCAGTGGGAGACGGCCGGCTTGTTGGGAAAAAAAAAATATTGCACTATTATTATTCTCATTTTAAAATACATTAATGCAACTACAGTGTATTTTGAAAAATTTAAAGCTCAACCATCCTACAGATTACATCAAGTTGCAATTCTGATAAAGTTCTCTCCAGAACAAAAGTTTACATAGAAATAAAATCTTCTAATTTGGTGTTTTAACTCAAGACATTTCAATCTTCAGTGTTTATTCTGTATCATACAGAACAGATGAAATACGTGCCCTTAAAAGAATTTCTTGGAAACTTGATGCTGAATAACAGCCCATTTTATGAGGCACTGGGCACTTCTCCATTATTCTTTGAATATAGTATTTTTATGCAATCTAGTTTTAGTACATTTTACTACATTTTTTTAAAAGTCATATGAAAAGTCCATAAATATGTGTATTGCATATTTCAGCATTTCATAGTTGAAAGCATTATCTATCACTTAAATTTTTAGCTAAGCCTTGTCAGTACAGTATATATCACCTTCATAAAATGTCACACAATGTGTACACAAATTCACTTAATATAAAAAAAAAAGCACTCACTTGACCATCTCTTGTGCATCAGCATAGCGCTGCAAGAACACGAGGTATTCTGCCTTGGTAATTTTGAGGCTTCGACATCCAACCGCTTGATCTAACGCTCTATCCAAATGGAATATGGCCTGCACGAAGAAATATAGGGTGATGGAGAATTACTCATTCTTAGTTATTAGTGAAATTCAGAGGTAACAAAATATTAACTGCAAATATGACAATACTGTACATGTAGAAAATTTTACAAAAATTTTTGTTAAAAAAAATTAAATTTGTCTTTTTTCTTAGTAATTTAAGAAAATACATGGATAGCTGAATAGAACAAAGATACACATTATATTACGGTCATCATCTGCTGACATCACTGTAATAATGGTGGAATGGACACCAAGTTATGGTTCTCAAGCTCTAGTCCTTATCCATTAATTTCTGAATGATACAACCTCCTCTCGGTTTATCATTAGTTGGTCAATGATTACTGTTAATGTTTTATTCTACTTCTACTATTATTACTACTATACTACTACTACTTCTGTACTACTTGGATGATGATGATGATGATACTACTACTACTACTACTACTGTATTTGGCATGAAGCTGAAGTCACAAGTTACAGCTAATGTGTAGTGTGGGTTTGTTAAGGAGATACTGGAGTAAGAAATACACACATTGGATGTCTTGGAGGCATATATTAAAGTGAGTTGAGGGGAGCCAAGGGCTTACCTGTCCAGTCTACTAGGCTTCCCATGTGGGACTGACTGAGGGGTCTGTAGCAGGTGGTTCAAATGAGTGGGACTCGTGTCATGGCTAGCCAGGAAGAGGTTTTAACTGAGTATACTACAGAAGTACACAGCACTGCTGACAAAGCTTTACATAAAACAAACCATGATCCTGATAAAAGCCTAGTCAGAAACTTGTCTTTGTCTTCACAATTGTCAGCAATATACTACTACATCGATATTGTATCCAGTAGTGAGAAGCTAGCAGGTAACCGATTAAGAAAAGTTACCAGTGCTGTGATCTTTACCACACAGTTGAAACCCAGTAAATGGATGTCCACAAGGTGTATTTTCAACAAAAGACTAATGCAGTAATATACTGTACACAAGTCGACAGTGTAGAAGAAAATTACCAGTCGAATGCACCATAAAGTTTGATCAACTTGAGCAATTGTCCTCTGCGTGCAAAATCCAGTTTGAATGTACGCCAGGATACACCCCTTCTTCCTCGCAGTTAGCCTACAGGCGAGGCCAGTGATTTTAGGAGGAGACCTTGCGTCTGTAAAAACCATGCACATTACCAGCTGCCTTGGAGACAAGTCCACAACATTCTCACTCGTGTTTGTTATTATTTTGGAGCTTTACATCACCCCATCTCACCTCTATATAATAACCATAGTACCAAAGAGGAAAACTAATGATGCCAGAGGTGCCAAGAAGAATAAGCATGAAACAATGACCGTTAAAAAAAATTGAGGTACAGAATTAGGTATGCTTAAACATGAAGTTTTTTTGATGTTTTGGAATTAACAATTCATGTGATTTGAGATACAGTGGACCCTCATTTTTCGTAAGGCTCGAAAGTCGTAATTTTCAGAAATCGTAACTTTTTTCATCAAAACACTGACTTGCAAATCGTCATTTGACTCGCAAATAGTCGTTTGTCTGGGAAGTATACGCACAGCCCCGAGCTGCCTCACACTCCATTCCCAGCCAGTGTGCCATTGTTTAACAGTGAGTGAGGATGATCCCACGAGTTCATACGATACATTTCATAATATTCCATTCGTTTTAGTGCTTGCATGGCTCCAAAGAAAGCTTCTAGTGCCAGCCCTTTGGTAAAGAATGTGAGAAACTTTTAATTTAAGAAAAAGTTTGTAGAAAAACACAAAAGTGGTGGTGGTAGAGTGGTAGCAGTTGTGATGGTGGTAGAGGGTGGTAGTGGTTGTGACGGTGGTGGAGGGTGCCTTCTTCAGTGATTCTACTAACTCTCCCAATGTTGTTGGAGTTATATAGGGCTACAGAAAACACCGGCGCCTCAGCTGCTGTTTCACCACCATTATGGACGGCTTATGCTCTCAGTGACCCTTATACACCCAACAACAACAGAACACCTCTTGTGACATACATAATGACTTATTTTATTCATTCTAGAGTATATTCCATGTTTTTATGTTATTAATATTGTTTATTATGTCATATTAGTCGAATTTTGATAGATGAATAAGCCGTAGAGTTGATATTAGTGTCATTCTCCCTGCCCTGTCTACCATACACCAACAAGAGTCTTCAACAAAGGTAAGTGTGATGTTAAATGTTCATTTATACATTTTATTAGTGCTTTACATTTATTTGTCATTCTTTTCTACATGTAAATTTATATTTGAGCTCAGGAAGTGGCTAGGGAAGTGACCCCTGAAGTGACCTATAGTTGCTACGGAGGGGGATTCCCCTTCCAAACACTAACCTCTCTGCCCTCTCCTCCTCCTCCTCCATCTTCCATTTATCAACAACAGCCTTCAATAAAGGTAACTGTCATGTTGAATGTTCATTCTTTTGTGCATGTAAATCTAGCTTGAAGGTAAAAAAAAATTATTTTTTGTTGATACTTCTGGGTGTCTGGAATGAATTAATTTTATTTATATTATTTCTCATGGGGTAAAATGGATTCGCAAATCATCAATTTCAATAATGGTCACACACTCTGGAACGGATTAATTACAAAAAACAAAGGCCCACTTTAATAAGATGAAGATAAGAACTTGGAATTTGTACATGTCTAATCCAGAGCATGAATGAAAAGTGGGATAAAGATGTCACTACAGGTGCATAAGACTGATGTGTTATTCAATGTGTAAACTGAGCAGAAAACAAGGAAAGGTGCCCTATTTAATGTTCTTGTGATATTAGAGAAGACCTTATTGTACTATAAAACTGTGTGAGCAGGAAGATAAGCTTTCACAAGACTGCTCATTTGGTTCTGTATAGTTTAACTACTTTACAATGAACAGTCAGCTGTATAATGTAAAGTTTAGTGTGCTAAGTGTATCTATTGACCAATCTGCCAACAGGAATTTCCCTGCCCAGTTGGAGGAAATTATTTCTGAGGATTGTTACGAATCTCAGGGTGTATCTGACAAACGCACAACTTGCACCTAGTGCAAGTTATTTGTGTATTGTTACAGGAACATTATCCACACACAACTGAAAGAGGCTTGCTTTTAATATATACGTACAGACATGGTAGGACCCCCATACCCATTGGGGGGATACGTTCCAAGGACCATCTGTGGATACTGAAACCATGAATAGTAGCAAACCCTATACATACCTATTATAAAGTTTAATTGATAAGTTATGCACAATAAGTGGAGAAGTATCTCTCTCGCTGATGGGAAGCACTTCACAGCTTCTCTTAGGCTTTGAAGAACTGTCAGTTTCACCAGTTCTGTGCTTTGGTGCCATTATTATGCAAAATTAAGAGGTATTTTTGAGCCACAGTAAACCATGGACAACTGAAACCACAGATTCCGAATCAATGGATACCGGGGGTTCTTTTGTACTGTAGTTTAACAAATTTTCAAAATGTATAACTTACATCTGATAAATTAGACACATGTGCAACTCTTGGGTATCTTTATTGAGGAAACGTTTCACTACACAGTGGCTTCATCAGTCCATACAATGGAGAATCGTGAAGAGCAGGAGGAGAATGAGGTAATCAGTCCCTCAACCTTGAGTCGATGTGGTCAGTCCATCAATTCTATTCAAGACTGATGGACTGACCACATCGACTCAAGGTTGAGGGACTGATTACCTCATTCTCCTCCTGCTCTTCACGATTCTCCATTGTATGGACTGATGAAGCTACTGTGTGGCGAAACGTTTCCTCAAAGATACCCAAGAGTTGCACATGTGTCTAATTTATCAACATGTCGGTTCACTGAACCATTCATCTACATAACTTACATCTACCTATTGATCAGTACGCAAGATCACACACTGCTAATACTATGTCTTAGCACAAAGCACTAATCGCTGCAAGATTATAATGAGTGATATTTTCATAACTGTGTAAGTAAATTTCAAATGCCACTTACTGTCCTATAGTCAGCCTTTGCTTTAGCCTTTTCCACTTCTTCTTGACAGCGAATAAGACTCTGGGCTTTGGTCGTCTCCTCCCTGATGGCCTTGTTATTAGGTTCTAACTCGCTTGCCTGTCTCAGAACCGAGAGTGCTGCAGTGGCATCTCCGAGGGCTATATTACACTTTGCAACACGGAGGTAGCCCTAAGAAAATAGATAAATAATAATGTAATATGCACAATTTGAAATTTAATTATTTATATATCTCTTCATCACTTCTCTGATACTACTCACCTTTACAAAAGATGTATCTAACCGCACTGCTTCTCTGGCATCATTGAGAGCTTCATAATACTTGCCAAGCATCATGTAACATGCCGACCGATTGCTAAAGTAGGCCGCACAATCTGGACACAAGTCTGAAAGCAAGAAAATCAAACTATAAAAAAATACACAATTTTACTTTCATAAAAAAAAAAAAAAAAAAAAAAAAAAAACTAAGCCTACACAAACAAAAACCATAATCAACAACTGCCAAAATTACCTATATATTTTTACCATCATATTTAAATAGCTGTCTTGCCAGAAGTGCTATGACATCACAATTCAGATGACCCTCCAGTGTGAAACCTTCACTCATTTTTTTAACCCTTTGACTGTCACAACCCCAAGTCCTGGTGTCGCAAAAATTTAAAAAAACTCCATATGAAATGAGAGAGAATCTTTTCCCGATGGCAATGACACCAAAAGTACGAAATTTGATGGAAAATTTACGGAATTACGCTTGCGAAGTTAGCGACCTCAGCGTTATTTAAGTATCGGCGATTTCGCCCACTTGGAGCCCTATTTTCGCCTAATTCCGTTGTTCCAGGTGACCAAACTCATAGCTTTTTCTTTAGAACTCCATTTTTTCTATCGATTGAGCACAAGAAACTGCCCATTTACTGATTTCAACTACCCAATAACAGTCAGAAATTTGCAATTTGGCCAATTTCACAAAAATTAAAAAATATTACAATTTCAAAATAGGGTCCAGAATGAACAATGCAGACATTCCTGGCTCTAAAGTAACATTTTCTTTGTTCATCAGTCATGTCTCCAGGCCCCTCTTGCTTTCTATTTTGAATTTTTATTCAAACAAAAAATACAAGATTTACTGTTATGCAGACTACTGCAATATTGTAATAATTGTGTAAATAATGTCAACCCATTCATGGCTGCATATTAGAATGGCTAGTTGGACATTTATTGGACAATGACATTTGTTTAGTTTTGAACATCGGCAAAAATCAAACATTTCCCCTACTTTGAGCTCCATTTCAAGGTTTTTTTCATAGTAAAACCAATCAAAATCACCTCTATTTCTATAATATGTTTTCCATTCTATCAAATGAGATCAAGAAAACGAGAATACAACCATAAATACTATGCGAAAATAGACCACAAAGTCGGCATTTTAATTAAAAAAAAAACAACAACGGTCAGTTTTTTTTTTATTCTCATTATGCACTGTGTGCTGCAGGATTTTTTTTATATGGTGCACACTGACCACAAAGACCCATCCTCTCACATGTGGGCCTACCAACTTTCTCCTGCTTGATATCTTGATATGAAGCCGCTAGAATTTATGAGTACATGTATATATACGTCGTACACGGTGGCCTGTAAGATGTATATATACGACCGAAACAGTTAAAGGGTTAAAAGGCAAGCAATATACTTCCCACCTCCAGAACCCACCCACATCTGGCTACCTTTATTTTCTGTGTGTGATGTATTCAAAATGGAAGGTAAATGTTCTTTAGGAGAGTCTTGGGGTCATAATGAACAGAGGGAAAGTTGCTCTAGTGGCTGCAATTCCTATGGTGTTTGTTTTGAACTCTCTAAATTGGATTTTGTTGAAAACGGTGCAAAATTTGCCAAATTTGAATTCTAGTCACTTAACCTTTCTGCTGCCTCATCCTTAGATCTACATAACTGACACCAGGGTTGCTTATGTAGATGTACATTTTGAGCTCAGTTCCCTCAGCTAAGCTGTGAGCAGTAAATTTTGGCCTAGACATGAGAGAATAGAGGGGCCACAGATATATCAGATCACTTTCTAGTTGTAGCTATACTGAGAGTAAAAGGTAGATGGGATACAAGGAGAATAGAAGCATCAGGGAAGAGAGAGGTGAAGGTTTATAAACTAAAAGAGGAGGCAGTTAGGGTAAGATATAAACAGCTATTGGAGGATAGATGGGCTAATGAGAGCATAGGCAATGGGGTCGAAGAGGTATGGGGTAGGTTTAAAAATGTAGTGTTAGAGTGTTCAGCAGAAGTTTGTGGTTACAGGAAAGTGGGTGCAGGAGGAAGAGGAGCGATTGGTGGAATGATGATGTAAAGAGAGTAGTAAGGGAGAAAAAGTTAGCATATGAGAAGTTTTTACAAAGTAGAAGTGATGCAAGGAGGGAAGAGTATATGGAGAAAAAGAGAGAAGTTAAGAGAGTGGTGAAGCAATGTAAAAAGAGAGCAAATGAGAGAGTGGGTGAGATGTTATCAACAAATTTTGTTGAAAATAAGAAAAAGTTTTGGAGTGAGATTAACAAGTTAAGAAAGCCGTGAGAACAAATGGATTTGTCAGTTAAAAAGAGGAGAGGAGAGTTATTAAATGGAGAGTTAGAGGTATTGGGAAGATGGAAGGAATATTTTGAGGAATTGTTAAATGTTGATGAAGATAGGGAAGCTGTGATTTCGTGTATAGGGCAAGGAGGAATGACATCTTGTAGGAGTGAGGAAGAGCCAGTTGTGAGTGTGGGGGAAGTTCGTGAGGCAGTAGGTAAAATGAAAGGGGGTAAGGCAGCCGGGATTGATGGGATAAAGATAGAAATGTTAAAAGCAGGTGGGGATATAGTTTTGGAGTGGTTGGTGCAATTATTTAATAAATGTATGGAAGAGGGTAAGGTACCTAGGGATTGGCAGAGAGCATGCATAGTTCCTTTGTATAAAGGCAAAGGGGATAAAAGAGAGTGCAAAAATTATAGGGGGATAAGTCTGTTGAGTGTACCTGGTAAAGTGTATGGTAGAGTTATAATTGAAAGAATTAAGAGTAAGACGGAGAATAGGATAGCAGATGAACAAGGAGGCTTTAGGAAAGGTAGGGGGTGTGTGGACCAGGTGTTTACAGTGAAACATATAAGTGAACAGTATTTAGATAAGGCTAAAGAGGTCTTTGTGGCATTTATGGATTTGGAAAAGGCGTATGACAGGGTGGATAGGGGGGCAATGTGGCAGATGTTGCAAGTGTATGGTGTAGGAGGTAGGTTACTGAAAGCAGTGAAGAGTTTTTACGAGGATAGTGAGGCTCAAGTTAGAGTATGTAGGAAAGAGGGAAATTTTTTCCCAGTAAAAGTAGGCCTTAGACAAGGATGTGTGATGTCACCGTGGTTGTTTAATATATTTATAGATGGGGTTGTAAGAGAAGTAAATGCGAGGGTTTTGGCAAGAGGCGTGGAGTTAAAAGATAAAGAATCACACACAAAGTGGGAGTTGTCACAGCTGCTCTTTGCTGATGACACTGTGCTCTTGGGAGATTCTGAAGAGAAGTTGCAGAGATTGGTGGATGAATTTGGTAGGGTGTGCAAAAGAAGAAAATTAAAGGTGAATACAGGAAAGAGTAAGGTTATGAGGATAACAAAAAGATTAGGTGATGAAAGATTGAATATCAGATTGGAGGGAGAGAGTATGGAGGAGGTGAACGTATTCAGATATTTGGGAGTGGACGTGTCAGCGGATGGGTCTATGAAAGATGAGGTGAATCATAGAATTGATGAGGGAAAAAGAGTGAGTGGTGCACTTAGGAGTCTGTGGAAACAAAGAACTTTGTCCTTGGAGGCAAAGAGGGGAATGTATGAGAGTATAGTTTTACCAACGCTCTTATATGGGTGTGAAGCGTGGGTGATGAATGTTGCAGCGAGGAGAAGGCTGGAGGCAGTGGAGATGTCATGTCTGAGGGCAGTGTGTGGTGTGAATATAATGCAGAGAATTCGTAGTTTGGAAGTTAGGAGGAGGTGCGGGATTACCAAAACTGTTGTCCAGAGGGCTGAGGAAGGGTTGTTGAGGTGGTTCGGACATGTAGAGAGAATGGAGCGAAACAGAATGACTTCAAGAGTGTATCAGTCTGTAGTGGAAGGAAGGCGGGGTAGGGGTCGGCCTAGGAAGGGTTGGAGGGAGGGGGTAACGGAGGTTTTGTGTGCGAGGGGCTTGGACTTCCAGCAGGCATGCGTGAGCGTGTTTGATAGGAGTGAATGGAGACAAATGGTTTTTAATACTTGACGTGCTGTTGGAGTGTGAGCAAAGTAACATTTATGAAGGGATTCAGGGAAACCGGCAGGCCGGACTTGAGTCCTGGAGATGGGAAGTACAGTGCCTGCACTCTGAAGGAGGGGTGTTAATGTTGCAGTTTAAAAACTGTAGTGTAAAGCACCCTTCTGGCAAGACAGTGATGGAGTGAATGATGGTGAAAGTTTTTCTTTTTCGGGCCACCCTGCCTTGGTGGGAATCGGCCGGTGTGATAATAAAATAATAAAAAAAAACATGAGAGAATGGATTTATGCAGTAAATGTACACAGTATTTTCAGGTGATTTAAAATAAAAATTTTCAGGTGTTTTCTACAATGGTTTTTGTGGTTTTATAGGATGTTCTTGGTACCATTAGACTGAATGAAGGATATACTGCTGAAAGATGATTTTGGTTAGTTTCAGGACTGGGACTAGCTTGACAGTAGGCTTTATAGTAGTAGAAATATTTGATTTTTAAGAATTTTTTTGAAGATGGGTATTGCCCCCCTACACCTCCCCCCCCCATCTCTTATGGATTTTATTGGGTCTGTTTTAATTACTGGGATGCTATAAACCATGACCAATCATTCCTGGTTATATTTTATTAGCCATGAAATAAGTTTTTTTTTTTCATGATGAAATCAAAATGGAGGGCAAGTGTAATAAAGGAGAGGACTGTGGATGTGATAAATGAACATGAACAGAGGAAATATTTTAATGCCTGGAAAATCTACTTTTTAAATTGGATTTTTTTAACTGTGTAAAATTGGCCAAATTACTGATTTCTGTGGACTTTATAAAGTAGTCCTGACAGCTAAATGTGTGGTTTCTTGTGCTCAAATAGGATTTGAAGTGGTCAAAATTACCAATGTGTAAATTGTGACGAGACCACTAACTTGGCTCCTGTGCAATTCCATAAATTTTATATATAATTTTGCATTTTTGGTGCCATTGCCTTCAAGAAAAGATTTGCTATCATTTAAGAATTTTTTTAATGCCTATAATGTAAGCGCTTGTGATTTCAGGACTTCCAACAGTGAAGAGGGTAATAGGATAGTTCTGATCATTTACTGGGCAGTTTCTTGCTCTCAATGAATAGCATGGAAGAAATATTATAAAAACAGCTGGGAATTGTGACCATGAGCAAAGGAACTAGCCTAAAATAGGTCTTAAAGTGGGCAAAATAGCAGTTGCATAAGGTGCTCTATGACCACCATCTTTGCACTTGTGTAATTCAATAAGTATTACATCAATTTTTTTCATTTTTCATCATTACCCTGGTTGGTAAAGTCATCAGCACACACACTGAGGGCTCAGGATCAATCCCCAGCATGAGTGAATGTCTAACATGTTTCCTCACACCTGCTGCTCTTGTTCACCTAGCAGTAAGAAGGTACCAGAGTGTTGGCCAACTGTTGTGCATAACCCCAGGGGGCTAGGTCTCTATCAGCAGTAACATGTGCTTGTAGAAATAATTATAAAATAAATTACTTTTATCTAGGTAGTAGGTTGGCAGACAGCAACCGCCCAGGGAGGTACTACCGTCCTGCCAAGTGAGTGTAAAACAAAAGTCTGTAATTGTTTTACATGATGGTAGGATTGCTGGTGTCCTTTTTTCTGTCTCATAAACATGCAAGATTTCAGGTACGTCTTGCTACTTCTACTTGCACTTAGGTCACACTACACATACATGTACAAGCATATATACACACACACACACACCCTCTGGGTTTTCTGCTATTTTCTTTCTAGTTCTTGTTCTTGTTTATTTCTTCTCATGTCCATGGGGAAGTGGAACAGAATTCTTCCTCCATAAGCCATGCGTGTTGTAAGAGGTGACTAAAATGCCAGGAGCAAGGGGCTAGTAACCCCTTCTCCTGTATAAATTACTAAATTTGAATAGAGAAACTTTTGTTTTTCTTTTTGGGCCACCCTTCCTCGGTGGGATACGGCCAGTTTGTTGAAAGAAGAAATTATTTTTATACTTTTTCAAACTTGTGGACACACAAAAGCGATTTCAATCTGAGGATTGTGGACAGGTTAACCCTTTGACTGTCGCGACCGTATGTATACGTTTACGAGGTACCGTGTTTGATGTATATATACAGTGGTCCCTCGTTTCTCGTAATTAATCCGTTCCTGGAGCCGTTACTATAAACGAAATTTACGATTTGTGAATAAATTTTCCCCATAAGAAATAATGTAAATACAATTAATCCGTTCCTGACACCCAGAAGTATTAAAACAAAAAAAAATTTTACATGAAATATACATGTAGTACATAAACAATGCAATGGGAAATGATGAATGAAACATTAACAGCATAACACTTACCTTTATTGGACATTCTTCTTAGTGTATGGGAGACTGGAGGAGGAGAGAGATTGGATTGTTTACAGTTTGGAAGGGGAATCCCCTTCCAGCAACACCTCAGGTACCAATTGCTTCTCTGGGGTTGCTTCTCTTCTCTGTTTCTTAATGCCACTAGGACCACCTTGAGAATCACTCTAGTCCTGTCTTGCAAAGTAACTGTGGAGAGAGCTCTGTTTCTGGAGTCTCTTTAACACTTCCCGAAAATGGCCCAAGACTTTGTAACTGTACATATTTCTCACCTTCTTTACCACAGGCTTGGCACTAGGAGCTTTCTTTGGAGCCATGGTAGCTTATTTAGTAATTGCAAGCACCAAAATGAGTGGAATATTATGAAATACAGTGGACCCCCGCATAACGATGGCATCACATAGCGATTAATCCGCATACCGCTTACTTTAATCGCAAAAATTTTGCCGCATATACTGATTAAAAACCCGCTCACCGATTTTCGTCCGAGACGCGTCCAATGTGCGCCCTCAGCCAGCCTCACATGTGCCGCCCGTGCCATTGTTTACCAGCCAGCCTCCGCGGTAACATCCAAGCATACACTCGGAATATTTCGTATTATTACAGTGTTTTCGGTGCTGTTTCTGGAAAATAAGTGACCATGGGCCCCAAGAAAGCTTCTAGTGCCAACCGTACACCAATAAGGGTGAGAATTCCAATAGAAATAAAGAAAGAGATCATTGATAAGTATGAAAGTGGAGTGCGTATCGCCGACCTAGTCAAGTTGTACAAGAAACCCCAATCAACCATCGCTACTATTGTGGGCACCAGAAAGACAATCAAGGAAGCTGTTCTTGCCAAAGGTTTAACTGTGTTTTCGAAACAAAGATCGCAAGTGATGGAAGATGTTGAGAGACTCTTATTGGTGTGGATAAATGAAAAACAGCTAGCAGGAGATAGCGTCTCTCAAGTGATCATATGTGAAAAGGCTAGGAAGTTGCATGAGGATTTAATTAAAAAAATGCCTGCAACTAGTGATGATGTGAGTGAATTTAAGGCCAGCAAAGGTTGGTTTGAGAGATTTAAGAAGCGTAGTGGCATCCATAGTGTGATAAGGCATGGTGAGGCTGCCAGTTCGGACCACAAAGCGGCTGAAAAATATGTGCAGGAATTCAAGGAGTACATAGACAGTGAAGGACTGAAACCTGAACAAGTGTTTAATTGTGATGAAACAGGCCTGTTCTGGAAGAAAATGCCAAGCAGGACCTACATTACTCAGGAGGAAAAGGCACTCCCAGGACATAAGCCTATGAAAGACAGGCTTACTTTGTTGATGTGTGCCAATGCTAGTGGTGATTGCAAAGTTAAGCCTTTATTAGTGTATCACTCTGAAACTCCCAGAGCGTTCAGGCAAAAGAATGTTCTCAAGGATAATTTGTGTGCTGTGGAGGGCAAACAGTAAGGCATGGGTCACTAGGGACTTTTTCTATAACTGGTTACACCATGCATTTGCCCCCAATGTGAAAGATTACCTAACTGAAAAGAAATTAGACCTTAAGTGCCTCCTGGTGTTAGACAATGCCCCTGGTCATCCTACAGACGTGGCAGAGCGACTTTATGGGGACATGAGCTTCATTAAGGTGAAGTTTTTGCCTCCTAATACCACTCCTCTCCTGCAGCCCATGGACCAGCAGGTTATTGCAAACTTCAAAAAACTGTACACAAAAGCTCTGTTTGAAAGGTGCTTTGTAGTGACCTCAGAAACTCAACTGACTAAGAGAGTTTTGGAGAGAGCACTTTAATATCCTCAATTGTGTAAACCTTATAGGTAAGGCTTGGGAGGGAGTGACTAAGAGGACCTTGAACTCTGCTTGGAAGAAACTGTGGCCAGAATGTGTAGACAAAAGGGATTTTGAAGGGTTTGAGGCTAACCCTGAGAGGATTATTCCAGTTGAGGAATCCATTGTGGCATTGGGAAAGTCCTTGGGGTTGGAGGTTAGTGGGGAGGATGTGGAAGAGTTGGTGGAGGAGGACAATGAAGAACTAACCACTGATGAGCTGATAGATCAACTTCAACAGCAAGAGGCCAGACCTGAGGAAACTGGTTCAGAGGAGGGGAGAGAGAAATTGAAGAAGTTGCCTACTACAAAGATAAAGGAAATCTGTGCAAAGTGGCTTGAAGTGCAAACCTTCATGGATGAAAATCACCCTCACACAGCTATTGCAAGCCGTGCTGGTGATTATTACACTGACAATGTTGTGAAACACTTTAGGGAAGTGATAAAGTAACGAGAGGTACAGGCCACTATGGACAGATATGTTGTGCGAAAGAAGTCCAGTGACTCTGAAGCTGGTCCTAGTGGCATTAAAAGAAGAAGGGAAGTAACCCCAGAAAAGGACTTGCCACCTCAAGTCTTAATGGAAGGGGATTCCCCTTCTAAACACTAACACTCTCTCTCCCCTCCTCCCATCCCATCAATCATCACCAGATCTTCAATAAAAGTAAGTGTCATGTAAGTGTGCATGCCTTTTTCAGTTTGTGTGTATTAAAATTAACATTTCATGTGGTAAAAAAAATTTTTTTTTCATACTTTTGGGTGTCTTGCACGGATTAATTTTATTTCCATTATTTCTTATGGGGAAAATTCATTCACATAGCGATTATTTCGCATAACAATTACCCCTCTTGCACGGATTAAAATCGTTATGCGGGGGTCCACTGTATTTCGTAGGAGCACTTGAGGGGACCTTCACTCACTGGTAAACAATGCCAGACTGGCTGGGTAGGGAGGCCGCCCCGGCTCACACCGTGCGTACGCGTCCCGGACGAACTACTATTCGCGAGTCAACCTATGAAAAGCGAGTCCATGTTTATACGAAAATACCCCTATGATTGGCGAAATTTACGATTGCCGAGAACTACAAAAAGCGAGGGACCACTATACTCTTAAATTCTAGCGGCTTCAAATCAGGCAGGAGAAAGCTGGTAGGCCCACATGTGAGAGAATGGGTCTGTGTGGTCAGTGTGCACCATATAAAAAAAATCCTGGAGCACACAGTGCATAATGAGAAAAAAAAAAATCCGTATTTTTTAATTAAAATGCCGACTTTGTGGTCTATTTTCGTATAGTATTTGTGGTTGTATTCTTTTCTTGGTCCTCATTTGATAGAATGGAAACTATATTATAGAAAGAGGTGATTTTGATTAATTTTACTATAAAAAGAACCTGGAAATGGAGCACAAAATACAGGAAATGTTTGATTTTTGCCGATGTTCAAAAGTAAACAAATGATGTCATTGTCCAATAAATGTCCAAATAGCCATTCTAATATGCAGTCATGAATGGGTTGATGTAATTTTTACAATTATTACAGTATTGCAGTAGTCTGCATAACAGTAAATCTTCTATTTTTTGTTTGAATAAAATTTCAAAATAAAAAGCAAGAGTAATATCACAGGGGCCTGGAGACATGACTGATGAACAAAGAAAATGTTATTTTAGAGCCAGGAATGTCTGCATTGTTCATTCTGGTCCTTATTTTGAAATTGTCATATTTTTTAATTTTCGTGAAATTGGCCAAATTGCAAATTTCTGACCATGTTATTGGGTAGTTGCAATCATTAAATGGGCAGTTTCTTGTACTCAATCGATGGAAAAAATGGAGTTCTGAAGAAATAGCTATGAGTTTGGTTGACTGGAATAATGGAATTAGCCGAAAATAGGGCTCAAAGTGGGCGAAATCGCCGATTTGTAAATATAGCTGAGGTCGCTAACTTCGCAAGAGCGTAATTCCGTCAGTTTTCCATCAAATTTCGTTTTTTTGGTGTCTTTACAATCGGGAAAAGATTCTCTATCATTTCATAAGAAAAAATAATTTTTTTTTTTTTTTAATTTTGCGACACCAGGAGACACCTCAGGATTGGGGGCTGCGACAGTCAAAGGGTTAAGGGTTAAGAGGTTCACATACCAATTCAGAAATAAACACCTTAAATTCTTAAGTTAGATATGGATTAAAAAAAAAAAAAACTAACGTGAAAGATATGCAGCTACATCTGATCTGAGATCATCCATACCCTCCCTTGGTATCAGAGAGAGAGTGTATAGCAAGTTTGGTGCAGCTCGGCCTATTTGTTATTGACCCAGAAAGCTCAAAATGATACTCCCTTTATCCCTAGCCAAATAAAAAATTTGTTCTATAATTGTAAAATGGGTGCCTAAAGCCTAACAACAAAAGAACCTTCATTTTTATCAATATACACAAGAAGTCCATGTCACATGTCGCGAGAGGGCTAGATGGATTTTTTTTTTTATGAACCCCTTCCCCTACAGATAGCCCTTTTTCCAGAGAAAATTAATGTTATCCAGGTTCCCTGTGCAAGAGGACGATGACGCCCTTTTCATCCCAAGAATGGTGGTGTTGGTGTGCAGGTGACGCTTCCCACGGCCACTCGCCCACCATTCTTGTGGCCACCCCAGCCACTTCGATCTCCCCCAGTCTAGTCTTTTTTTATGCAATCAACTTTAGTGAAGGTTAATGATTTTCTGTATCCCTCGGTGAGGAAGTGCCCAAATTTAATTTCCTTAAGATTACTAAGTTAGCATTTCTATGGATTAAAATCAGGCAACATCCATCACAGGGGTGGAGGTGCACACAGAAATGCCAGCAGCAGCACCACCACAGGGAGGATGGGGGGTGTACTGAGGTGAGCAGAAGTTGCTACTCCAGCATCACCACAAGGGTGCCAAGGTAACAGCAGCAGCAGAATATGGAAAGCAACAGTAGTCACTACTTCAGCATCACCACAAGGGGGCTGGGTAAGCAGCAGCAGCAGCAGCAGCAGCAGCAGCAGCAGCAGCAGCAGCAGCAGTCACCAATACGGAGTTAGGGAAAGAGATTAATGAATGTAAATGAACACAAGACAGAAAGGACTTAAGGTATGTGTATGCATAATGATCAATGGAAGTAAAAGCCAGCAAGAAATGAGCAGAGAAAGAGGTAGAGAGGGTAGCAGGCTGTCAATTTTACTAGTTAGAAAAATTAGATACATCTGCATTGTGCTGCTACTCCTTTTATAGGCAAGACATATACATCATAATTTTATACGTGGAAAACTCTGGAGGGATTAGTAAAAAATTACACACACAGAAATCACCTCCTAAGAAAGTAGAAGGTGCAAAATACCCACTCAACAACATGAGTGTAATTACTACACTAAGAAGAAACTCAACATGTGTAGAAGGACCATGATTTCTGACACCCTTCCTTCATAAAGAAAATTACCAACAGACACAAAGCTGTCTTCACAAAGGAACTAGTTAAGTTCCTCAGGTCAGCTCCTGATAAGCCAAGCAGTGCTGCCCATGTTGAAACAAGTGCAGTTAGCATCAACATCCTAGCTGATCAGGCCATCAACTAGGCTACCTATGATTATGAAATGGCTGCAAGGGCAATGACCCCTTATGGGACCATTTTGTTAGTGTTGACAATTACCTGGGAGAGGAAATTTCACAGATACTTTACTAACAGTAATGAAGATGATTGCCCTTATGACATTCTTCAAGGTACATGTTGTTGACACCCAATCAGTCCATGTAATACTAACTGAACAAAGTTAATGAGTTTAAAGCAGTTTAATCAGAGAATTAAGTAACTGACATAATGGTTATATAACAAATTAACATTAAAAGCAAAGTCAGACTGCAGGAAACTGCTTTTAGGCCAAATTTCCCTGTTGACCACCTGATCAACCTGGCTGTTGCTGCTCGAGTCTCCTGTTTACATTGCCATAAAAGCCTGACTGATCCAGCACATCCTCTAGAAACTCTTCCAGTTTCCTCCTGAAGACATTAACCTTTGTTTTGACGATATATTTGAAATTGTGTAGTGTGTGGTGGTGGTGGTGGTGACAGCGGCAGTGGTGATGGTGATGGCAGCGGTAGCGGCTGTGATGGTGGCGGCATGTGCGGTAGTAATGGAGGTGTTCCTATGTTTATGGTAGTTATGAACATGTTTGCTCTTCCCTTACCCCAACAATTTTGCCCCTCTCCCCCCCCTTACTGTGTACACAACCTGCAGAGTGTCTAAAAGAACAGGAAGCAGCTTGATCGAATTAGCATCGCCAAGAATGGTGTTAGCATGCTCCCAACTAAATATAGGTGTGTAGGTGTTACAACCCTTTTTAAGTCATGTATGTGCATAGGTCCCCACCCACCATTCATGTGCCTCAACTGCTCCAAATTTGAACATGTTAAGAAGTATTGCCTGAAAGAGGTTTCTTGTGGAAATTGTGCTGGACAGCTTCCTTCAATAACCGAACAGCTACCCTTCATAACCCTTTTGACAGATCAAAAGGGTTATGACAGTTATGTGGGTCTGCAGGCTGCTTGCAGAAGCACCTTGGTTGACCTGATGATCAATAGTGAAAAAAATATATATACCACAGGCGGGGCTGGAACCCGCGATCAGAGAGTCGTAAAACTCCAGACCGATGCGCGAGCCACTGGCCCAGTGACTAGCGCGTCAGTCTGGAGTTTTATGACTCTCTGATCGCGGGTTCTATCCCTGCCCGTGGTATGGTTTCTTTGCAATCGTGTCATTACGATTTCACGAGTCGTGATCAATAATGAAGCATGAGATCAGGCTTTGCTACTGATCAGGCCATGCTGCAGAAGTAGAAAATTCTTCGAAATCAGTCACAGGGAAAAAAAAAAGAAAACTCAAGAAAGTGACAGCAGCCTAACAAGTGTGCTAGGTGTCATATAGCAGGTGTGATGACCTGGCAGCCAAAGAGTTGAGAATTTAAAGCCCAGACTGATCCCACCACAACCCTCATACTTGTTTACTATATCACACTAAGTATTTCTGACCATGCCATAACTCGATTCAAGTCAGCTTCACTTAACCTACCTGACATCTGTCATATAGCTAACACCAGTGCAAGGAAAAAGAAAGAACGACAAAAATTACGATGAATTCAATGACAAGCACACACTCTTCAGAGAGACCTGCTTCATAGTTCAAACTTAAGGGTACCTCTGCATCAGTGCCAATTCTTCACTAGAAGAACTGACTGAAACTAGGTATGGTAAGCAAGAATCTAAGATGCTGACAAAAAAAAAAATCACTGACATTCTTAAACCATTCTTAAACCCTTTCAGGGTCCCCAGGCCCTCTCCCAGACTTGTTCTCAGGGTTGCCCAAATTTAAAAAAAAAAAAAAAAAAAAAAAAAATTATGAAAAGATATAGAATCTTTTCCCAATCATAATGACACCAAAAGTATGAAATTTGATGGAAAACATAAGGAATTATGCTCTCACGAAGTTAGTGGTCTCAACAATGTTTAGGCATCGACGATTTCGCCCACTTTGAGCCCTACTTTTGGCCAACTCCTGTGTACTAGTCGATAAAAATCATAACTATTTCACTAAAACTCCATTTTTTTTTCTATCGAATGAGTACAAGAAGCCACCCATTTACTGATTTCAACTATCCAATAAAGTGGTCAGAAATTAGCAATTTTGCCAATTTCACACAAATTTCAAAAGATGCCAATTTCCAAATAGGGTCCAGAATAAACAAGACAGACATTCCTGGCACTAAAATAACACTTCCTCTATTCATTAGTCATGTCCCCAGGCCCCTCTTACATTTCTTTTTTCTTTCCACTTTGAATTTTTCTCACAAAAAATTAGAAGATTTACTGTTATGCAGATTACTGCATTAGTGTAGAAATGGTATAAATAATATCAGTGCACTTGTGAAAGAATATCTGACTCACCAGTTGAAGTGTATTGGATGTGTGGTATGATTTGTTTACTTTTGAACTGGCTAAAATCGAACATTTCTGTTACTTTGAGTTCAATTTCAAGGTACTTTTTATTGTGAAACCAATCAAAAGCATCTCGGTTTCTGTAATAAGCCTTCCATTCTGTAAAATAAGACCAGGAAAACTAGAATACAACCACAAGTACCATATGAAAATACACTGTAAATTTGCCGTTTTAAACCAAAAACACGGTCAGTTTTTTTTTTCTCATTACGTGCTGTGTGCTGCAGGATTTTTCATACTGTGCACACTGACCACAGACCCATTATTTCATATGTAGGCCTACCAGCTTTCTCTCGCTAGATTTGAAAGCGCTAGAATTTAGGCGTAGTTGTACGTCAATAACCCTGGTGTCATAGGGGTTCTTAAGGAGATACGAGGGTTGAAGGTAAACACCTTGTTGGATGGTAACACTATATATTGTCAGACTGTGATAAGGAATGGATGGGCCCAGCCTGCCGTGCGTGTTACTGCCTGGATGTCTATACGCCGAGTGAGAGCGAGGCAGCTCGACTCACTGCCTCAAGCTGTACCCCGTGACGTCATACAGTCACAGGCCTAGGGAGCTTCTATATAAAGCACATGGATGGTACTATGATACTCAACTAATCTATACATACAACACATGTAAAGGAGGATCAGCAACTATGCTGACAGCTCGGCCATGTTACGTATGTCATCTCGACATACACTACTATGCTATAGGCTGAACAGGCAGGTGGCTCTGGGCTGATTCTATACAATAACAGATTCATATATAACTTAGAACTAATGGATGGTATCATACTGGATGTTAACAAAATAAGTTTTACGTAATGGGTGTTAACGTAATCACTTTTAACATAATGCATTACAAACTATAAGAACAAATCATGGTACAATATGGGATGGAATTGATCGCTCGATCTGTATTCATGCACTCTACGGATTCTGAGGAAATAAATATATATATACAAGGTGAATACACAAATAACCCGCACATAAGAGAGAGAAGCTTACGACGACGTTTCGGTCCGACTTGGACCATTGACAAAGTCACACAAGGTGAAATTAACAGCAAAGGCATCTGGTGCGCACTCAGATCATTACTGTCAAATTCTCAGAATACGGAGGGAACGTGAACACAAAAAAAAAAATTCTGAAAAACTGATCAGTTAATAACAAACAGTTGACAATTTCCTTCATCTTGGACATCTAGTTATACAGACTATGTACATTTAAACCCAATTCTGCGAGGGTGAGGTTTACATATGCAGAATGGTTATCATCTCTGGGAGGATCGAATTCCTCTGCAATGGCTAACACATGCCTTGACTGAGGGAGATCTGAACGAGTATCTACAAAAGATACTTGTGGGTTTCTCATTACTTGTCGAGTACGCAAGGAGTAACGACATTCAGGTTGAATATCTGACTGAGTATTTGAAGTAGAGGGTACAGAGTCAAGAGGATTTTCAGCATCTGTCACATTAGTCTGGGTAGGAATATCATTAACATCGCATACTAATTTCATATGATCTAAATGCGATTCTTTGTACTTACCAGTACTAATTTCTCTAACCTTATACTTATTGCCTGAGATATGTTCTACAACTCGATAAGGGCCAACAAACTTTTGATCGAGCTTAGGCATTTCGGATGTTTTGTTGAAATTTGTCAGCATTACTCTCGAACCTACTTTAACTTTTGATGGTTTAGCACGGCTATTAGTTACTCTAGTAAATTCTGCTGTTGATTTATGAAGTGTTTCACGGATTCTTCTAAAAACACTCTGAGCCATGCTTGTATGAGTTGCTATGAAATCATCAGGGTTGTAATTGGGTTTCGGAGTGGAATATAACAACTCATAGGGTAAACGCTTGTCTACACCATACAATGCATAATGTGGGGTATCACCTATGGAAGCACTGTAAGCAGAATTTATGGCACATTGAACATCTGGTATAACTTCATCCCAAGTTTCACTATTGGGGTTGATAGTGGCTCTCAAGTCATCAAGTACTTTCTTATTGGTTCGTTCAGCTAACCCATTGCTGGCAGGAAGATGAGGAACAATGGTGGATTTAGAGATCTTGTACAAAGTACACAAATTTTCAAGAATCTCATTACAGAATTCACCTCCATTATCTGTTACTAAGGAATAAGGGGGTGGTATGCCTGCAGATAATGCGTTCTTTAAACGCTTTAGCTACTGTCTCTGCAGTCTTATCTGCAATAGGAACTAACTCGCAATATCCGGTGAAATGGTCTACCATAACACACAGATGTTTGTTGCCTTGGAGGGAACATTTAAAATTGGTTAACAAATCAAGGGCAACTCTTTCCCACGGTTTGCTAGTGGTTGGGTACACCTGGATTGGATTAGGACCATTGACATTTCCTTTATGTTGCATACAAACACTACATTTCTTAACATACTCTGAAATGTCAGTTGCCATACGTGGCCAAAAGTACTTCATTCTGGCTTGTTTCACAGAACGATCTATACCAGGGTGTGCAACACCTGGTGCATCGTGAACTAGCTGTAGAGCTACGTTCACTAGTGACTGTGGAATTACTAACTGGTACACTCTTCTACTTGGAGTACCCAACTCGGCTGTTTGATACAGTAATTCTTGGCTCATTACAAAGTCACTGATGGGTGCTGGTGGCTTCACAGTCAGAATAAGATCTTCCTGGAGCAGGAATCGAATCACACCAGACCACATGGGATCTGTTCTTTCTTACTGGAGGAATGAACAAACTCGGTGGAGTGGATGACTCTCCCCGGTTGAAAAAAATAACGCTATAACATGCAATATGAGCAAGGGAGAAGGAATCTACCATCTCTCACTGCAAGCACAGGGGAAAAGAAATGAACACAGTGAACAATGCTGATATTCAATCTGAGTCCCACAGTGACATGAGGTATCAGCTATAAAGAAACTTCACTTACAAAGGTTAACAACATGAAAAAGTTACTCGAGAAGTAACTTCTTACATTGCACGAATTATTGTCAATGAGGATGGGATCACAATCTGGAACACAAGGGACAACAACACCACTCAAGTGAGCACACTAGCCACAGAAACGTCTTTCTGCAACGGCTTGTGGCATCAGCAAGAGATGGCATAACTCGTTGCAAGTAAAGTTCTTCTCAAAGCGTCCCCTGGGAAGGAACGAGTACTTGAACAAGTCGCCATCGCAAGGATAGTAGTCTCAGCACCCAGGGTTGTCTGAGGTTCCTCTGAAACCCAAGGTAACTGTACACTAGCATGCGTGCACGATATTGTGGCTGGAGTCCAGACGGAAGTGACAGTATTACTAGTGCCTGACCGTTCAGCTACGTTAATAAGTAATGAACGAATCTATCGGAACTTAATCTGAATTTCACATTTCGCAGCACTTTAACAAATCTCAGATACAAGCTGGGAGAACAAACACATTGCTCAGGGGCTAGGTATTGTATTCCAGACAGTAAGGGAATACTGGTACTTTGGACTGATTCATATTGACTTTGACTGGCATGATACACTAAGTGAATTTTCAAAAGTGACTGGGACATCTTCTCAGTGAACTTACTGAAGGACATAAAGGCAAGAAAAATAGAGAGAATAACACAATAAGCTTAAATGGGAAGAAAATGCTTAACTATTCTGCATAAGTAATTAAAAAAAAATTGACAGATCACACTGTAAGCAAGGAAACTCACACAAGAAAATACTCAACTGAATAAACAACACTTTGAAAATCAAGAGAACTTGTACTTTACTCAAATCTAATTTGCTCAAATTTACTGTAAAATTGAATGAATGGCACAGTGAGTTGTCTTTACTCTCAATGCAATAGGGAAATTCAACAATAAAATGATGAATCAATCAAAAATGTTAAATTGGACTCAATAAATCTTGTGCAAAATTAAGAAAAACTGGGGAAAACAATTCACTAAAAATAAAATAAAATGGCACACAAGGAATAAAATATTATGCACAGAACAGAGCATAAAAAACTGCACTGAAATAAACTGTAGCAATACTGCAAATAACAATTGCTAATCAAAAGTACTGCACACACTACATAAAATTTCTGAAAGAAAAATTTTTAATGACAACACAACGTTTGCACAAGAATTATTGCAAAATGAGTCAATGTGCAATAATAAAAAAATTACACACACAAGAAATACAGTTTACAAGATTAAAAAAAATATTAGCAAGGAATGAACTGAGTGAACACTAACTCTTAAGCTCGTCTCGCTGCCTCAAGCTGTACCCCGTGACGTCATACAGTTACAGGCCTAGGGAGCTTCTATATAAAGCACATGGATGGTACTATGATACTCAACTAATCTATACATACAACACATGTAAAGGAGGATCAGCAACTATGCTGACACTGGTGCGTAAGCCGTACTAGTACGTTGGAAACCCTGAAAGGGTTAAGTGTGATAGTGGAGGTGGGTTCTGCTGGTACCTCCACCACCATGTATGGCTTCTCTCAGTAGCCCTTATAAACCAAACACCACCACTTACGCCATTACTCCTCTCATACATTACGACATTTTATTCATTCTAGAGTATACATCATGTTTCAATGTTATTAATATTGTTTATAATATCATATTAGATGAATTGTGACAGATAAATAAGCAGTAGAGATGACATTGAAGCATACTGCCTTCCTCTTGCCTCCTACGTGTCTATCATACACCAACAAGTCAAGTCAATAAAGGTAAGTGTGATGTTAAATGCTCATTTATCCATTTTATTAGTGCTTTATATTTCTCATTGACTTCTGTATGTATATTTATATTTAATCTTTAAAAATATATTTTTTGTTAATACTTTTGGCTGTCTGAAACGGATTCATTGGATTTCCATTATTTCTTATGGGGAAAATTAATTTGGTTAAAGGTTAAATCGGCTAAAGGCTAGCTCTCTGGAACGGATTAAAGGCGTTACTCGAGGGTCCACTGTACTAACAGCATAAAAAGTCAAGTAAAAAAATGAAATACCAAAATAAAACAATAAAATAAAATCATTACAATAATATGATACTGATATTCAGTAGTAAGGTTTGACTTACGTCCATATTGACTTACGACCAGTTGGTTGGAACCAACCTTGGTCATAAGTCAGATAGTACCTATATTTGCCTTTGATATACTGGGCTACCTCGAGTTGCAAACTTAATTCGTTCCAGAAGGCCATTCGAGTGCCAATACTGAATGAATTTGTTCCCATAAGGAGTAATGTAAATTAGATTAATCCATTTCAGACCCCTAAAAATACACTTACAAAAGCACTTACAAAAATACACTTGCATAACTGTTCGAGTTGGGAGTTGTTCGAAACTCGAGGTACCACTGTACCTTTGATGAGTTCCCAGAGTTTCAAATTTACAAATATGTACAATATGAAATCTGGATTAGAATCTTATGATCACAAATTGAGAATGGTACCATGTCTTGTGAATTTCTTTTTATAACTACACAAGCAAACTGGAAATATACTGTACTAAAGCAACCCTGACCATGCAAGGTGGCATGAAAGCTAACATGTTAAAAGAATGTATCTTGCTCAGCCAGCTTATGCACTGTTGGGTGTGGCTAGTAACTATGTAGTTTGGTGATTGCATGGAGACAACTGCCTACCTGGAATGTGTTCTGGGGGGTTAATGCCCCTGTGGCCTGGTCCATGACCAGGCCTCATGGTGGATCAGGGCCTGATCAACCAGGCTGTTACTGCTGGCCACACACAATCCAGTGTACGAACCACTGCCCAGCTGGTCAGGCACTGACTTTAGGTCCCTGTCCAGCTTCCTCTTGAAGACAGCTAGGAGTGTATTGGTAATCACCCTCATGTATGGTGAGAGGCAGCTGAACAGTCTTGGGCCCCTGACATTTATTGTGTTTCTTATTGTACTCACAGCACCCCTGTTTTTCATTGGGGGGATGTTGCACCACATGCCAAGTCTTCTGCTTTCATAGGGAGTGATTTGTGTGTGCAGATTTGGGACTAGTCCCTCTAGAATTTTCCAAGTGTAAATTGTGTATCTTTCTTGACCTATTCATTTCCTAATCCCTTTAGGTGCAAGTACTGTATTTCTAAACACTTTAGGTACACTCCTAAAAAAATATTAGCATTTATAAATTATGTTAAGATTTGATTACCCTGTTTTAGCCTAAACCCAAATTTTAAAATATAGTATAAGCTTCCAGTGACACCTCCAGGAGGTGTTGCTTAATTTGTTAGAAACAAAATATTCATGTATGGTGTGAAAAGAGATATGAAATATAAGGGCCAAACATTTCACATATGCAACACTTGGGTTCTACATTAAATGTGCTGTCTCAGCAACTTCAACTATTGGCAATCGCACGTAGCGGGAATTAACAGCCTTGTGCATGCCTGGCAATCAGCTGCTGCCCTTGACAATATGCCAGACATAACCTGCACTGCATAAATTAAGTGCATGAAGGAACCTGTCACACAAGTGGAGGACCTGCCTCACCCGGGCAGGCAAGCCTGCATATGCACCAATACAGCAAGTCTACTGGCCCATGCTAGGCAACACATTCTCAAACCTTTGAGGATGACTGCAGCATGTAGGCTTCTATAAATATTAAGTTTTATGGAGATCAATATAAAATGCCTGACTATAAATACATATGTAAGAATAATACAGTGAAAATAAAGAAACAGAACAAACTGCTGAGCACTACTTTGCATTTACACTGATGTTAAGCAATTTAGTAGCGATACCTTTGATGGGTTATGAGAGTTTTTCTACTCTTGCTTCCTGGTCCTGGGGCAGGACTATCATGTGCTTGCCTGATCAACCAGGCTGTTACTGCCTGCAGCCCACTGGTCCACATATACATCACAGTCTAGTCAATCAGGCATTTGGTAGAAGTACATGTCTAACTTCCAAACTTGTGCTGGCAGCATTTCTGATATCTTGTGGTAGACTATTAAACAGTCTTGGTCCATGGATGTTGATACAATAATGTTTCCTTATTATGCCCACAGATGATCTGTTTTTTGACGAGTATTTTATACATTCTCCCATATCTTTCACTCCAGTATGTTGTGCAGATTCAGTACCAAGCCCTCAAGCACCTTTTTATATATTATCACATCTCATTCCTCTGCTCCAGCAAGTACATAATTAGAAATGTGGTGTTCCCAGTAATTTAAATGCTTCACTGGCTCTACATGTGCAATAAATGATCTCTGTATCTGTTCCAGCTCCGATCTCTCTCTCTCCTGCCCTGAAAGCAGCCATTAACACTGAACAATACTCTAAGTGAGAGAACACAAATGATTTGATAAGTGTCATCAAAGACACGATTTCCCGTGTTTTGAAAGTCCATTATCCATTCTGTCATTTTCCTGACTTTCATGATAGTGATCTCAGTACTTTCTTTGAAAGGTCAGCTGACATTACAACCAGATCTTGCACACATTCCTTTCATGCTATTTGGTGACCCTGGATTTTGCACAGTCTCTCTAGAATTCTTCATTCTTTCCATATCTAAGCAGTTGGAACTTTTCACCAATGAACATTATGTTATTCTCAACTGCCCACTTTAGTTTATATCTTCCTGTAATTTTTTCTTGTCCTCTACCCAGCTGATTTTCATGCTTATTTTAATATCTGAAAAATATGTAACTGTAAATAAGTACAGGAATACCCTTGTATTGAAACAGCCAAGGATGGAGGTATCACCAATGGTATGTCAAATACTTAAGCTGATATTATGTAGTCATTATGGTGGTATGTTCACTCTCAGTATGAGTGCATCATTTTTTCCATCTGTCCCGTTCCTATTCCCCCCCCCCGGTCACTCCCTCACTCTCATGTGCTAGTGTAACTTATAAATGGTCCAAACCATACCGAAATTTTGTCATAAGTCTTCTCCTATGTGCAGGTTATCTGTGTATAGTTGAATGATTATACTGTCGCCCTTGGTCCAAGAGGCCTGGGAATAAGCATTTTTTTTTTTTAACGACTGCTTATAGTCCCATCCCACCTCTGCCACAGACTATCTCTGACATTTTTAACCCTTTGACTGTTTCAGGCCCCTTTCTGAAACTGTCATTCTATGTCGCTAAATTTTTGAAAAACAAAAATTATTTTTTCTTATGAAATGATAGAGAATCTTTTCCCGATGGTAATGACACCAAAAGTTCAAAATTTGGTCGAAAACTCATGGAATTACGCTCCCATGAAGTTAGCGGTCTCGGCGACATATGCGTATTGGCGATTTTGGCGATTTTGCCGACTTTGAGCCCTATTTTCAGCCAATTCTGTTGTTCCAGTTGACCAAACTCATAGCTATTTCTTTAGAACTCCATTTTATCTATCAGCTGAGTACAAGAAACCTCCCATTTACCAATTTGGACTACCCAATATTGTGGTCAGAAATTGGCAATTTGGCCAATTTCATGCAAACTAAAAAAGATGCCAATTTCAAAATAGGGTCCAGAATAAACAAGGTAGACATTCTTGGCACTAAAATAACACATCCTCTGTTCATTAGTCACATCTCTAGGCAGGGCCGGATTAAGAAGTCTCCGGGCCCTAGGCTATTCAGATTGGCGGGGCCCCTTTGAGTTACGGGTAAGCGAAGCGACCCCTTCCAGCTTGGGGGGGGGTCGGTGTGAGCCTGTTTAACCCTTTGACTGTTTCAGGTCCGTCTCTGAAACTGTCATTCTATGTCGCCAAATATTCGAAAAAAACAAAAATTATTTTTCTTATGAAAATGTTAGGAATATTTTTACTAGCGTTTTAAGCCTAAAAAAAAATTTTTGCCATCAGTACTTACCGAGATATAGAGCCGCAAAGTTTGCAGAAATTGACGTGCGTACGGCAACAGCGGCGACTGCCGCCCACCCGGTATTCTTTTATTTACTCTAATTCAAAGGTTTCTTGCATTTTTCAATATTTTTCTTTTCCAGGTAACTTATGTGGCCTGTGAGACCAATGTAAGGTGCATTGTTCAAATATACACTCATTATTTACAACACAATAACAGAACAAACTTTATCACTATTAGTTTGTGTATACACTTTGTTTACACAAACAATACAAAACAATGTTTATTACTATTGTTCCATAATATATATACATATGTACAGTCACTAACCACGTTCCTAGAACTGCTGCAGCTTGTGGAACTCTTTGAAACATGGGTATATGCAGAGGGGCACTTCACACTCCTCACACATAAAACGAGTGTCTCTGCGTGTTTGTGGGCGTTTTGTGGTATGCATACATACATAACACCTCTTCTGAGCATTTTTCTTGGCAGTAGTAGGAGGCAGTTGTATGGGGTAGTGATCACCAGGCCTCAAACGAGATGACGTCTGTGGGCGCTGGTCTATTGCAGGAGTTGCTCCTTTGTACTTTGCAATTATTTGTCTAATTACTGACAGGCAAAATTCACCATATTTTGGTGTTTTGTTGGTCTTCAACTTGTATATGTTATAAGCATTTAGCATAGAGATATCAACAAGATGGAAAAAAAGTTTGATATACCACTTATAACTCTTGCGTACACAGTCTGCAAACCCAATCTGCATGTCACATTTGTCCACTAAGCGCATATTGAGGTTGTAGTCCATGACAGCTGCAGGCTTTAGAATGGGTTCATTGGTCTCTCTGTTGTCCCTGCCACTGGGTACCATTTCGTTTGTGTGAACTGATGTCAACAATGTGACATCACGTTTGTCATGCCACCGAAATGCCATGATGTCATTGGCAGCAAAGGCTTGCACCTCACCTCTGCGAGTGCCAGCGTCGAACCTTGGCATATGTTTGCGATTACCACGCACTGTGCCACACACGTCTGTCAAGTTCACTCGCAAGAAATCACTGAGTAAGGGGCTTGTGTACCAGTTATCAGTAAATAACATATGCCCCTTACCAAGATATGGTTCCATCATTGTTCGAACCACATCACCAGAGATACCCAATAACTTCATGGTATCTCTCAAAGTATTACTGCCAGTGTACACAATAATATCTAAAACAAGACCACTTCTGCAATCACACAGTACAAATAGCTTTATACCAAAGCGTTTCCTCTTGCTTGGTATATATTGCTTGAATGAGAGTCTTCCTTTGAATAAAATCAAGGACTCATCAATAACAAGCTTCCTGAAGGGATAAAAATACATGCAGCACTTTTGTTTCAGGTACATAAACACATTTCTTATCTTATATAACCTGTCGCTTCTGTCAGGCCTGGTTTTGTCTGAAAAGTGTAACATACGCAACAGTATCAGGAAATGATTGACACCTATAATGTCACTAAAACCTGGAGTTGAAATCAGGCGATCTGTTGTCCAGTATGTGGTGACAGTGTGCTTATACACATGTGGCATAAGCATTATTGTGGCAAAAAACAGGTACATCTCTGCCACAGTTGTCTCCTTCCACTTGTGTAGCCGTGATTTTGGCGAGAGAATTGTATTTGCCATGGTGTAATCACAGTATGTATTTGTTTCCCTGACAATGATGTCCATCAGGGGTTCATCGAAAAATAACTCAAAGCAGTCCAGTTCACTGGCATTGTTCCCAAGTGGACAAGATGGCTTTATTCCACTTTGTGTTTCATCAAAGTCATGGGGACTGGGAACAAACTCGTCACCGTCCTGCCAATCCCAGATGCGGTCTGCTGGTGGGGTCTGGATATTGTACCGTGGTTGTGGCTGTGCAGGTTGTGGTGGTGCAGGTTGTGGCAGTGTGGGGTAGGGTGAGGCTGGTTGTTCTGCTGAGTCAGCCGCGTGGCTAGTAGCGTGGCCCGGTGATGGTGCCACATGGGCCGTGCCACCCTCACTATCACCACCACTGCCTCCTCCCTCACTGTCACCATTCATACCCATCGTTACAATATCGTCATCTTCACTATCAGGTCGTGGTGTTGGGCCACGGGATGTGCTCCCAGAGTTTCTCCTTCCCCTTGGAACAACATATGAAACACTACCAGACCGCATGCTACGTCGTACATACTGGCGCTTCACTGGGGAATATTCACTCTCACTGTCACTAGAACTGCTTTCAATGACCTTGAAATCACTATCACTATCACTGCTATCATCAGGGTGTTGTACACAACCAAATAGTTTCCTCTTTCGTCCTGGTACAGGCGAACGTGAACGTGAACAAGCCGGCACAGCACCAGAGGTCAAAGGTTGTGGGTCATCTGGGTTTTCGTCACTATTTACGTTATCCTGGGCACTTTTTTCGGTAACACTCACTTGAAAACCCTTGAATTCATTGTCACTGACATTTTCATCGCTGTTAGAGCTATCACTTGGGAACAAAAGACCTCCAATCCGCCGAGGAGTGAGGAACTTCTTACCGAGAGGCATGGTGAAAATGGACTGACAACATGGCGTTCCCACAATGCACCGCTAGGTCCCAGATTTTTTTCACAGGGTGCACACCGACCACTGAGACCCATTCTCTCCCGTGTAGGCCTACCAGGCCTTTGGCGCTCGATTTGAAGCTGCTAGAATTTGTGCGTATAAATACGTCAGAAACATTGGCTCGTAAGACGTATTTATACGTCGGAAACAGTCAAAGGGTTAAGGTCTAATTAAATACATTCTGGCTATTTAGATTAAATTTAATAGGGAAAGTACATCAAGACAACCAAAACCATTTACCAACAGCCATTATAACTATCTTGTTAAATCATGCATTTTAAAGAGAATAAACTCAAGACAGCATAGTATTACTAGATTAGGCTATTAAAGTAGTGACATCATGTACCTATTATATTCAGCATAACCACTACAGCACTATTATTCCCTTTATAAATCACTGACCATTATTGTTATCATTGCATCATGCATAAGACTATCAAATCATATAAACTCAAGAAAGTAAAGAATTGTTTATATTCACAGGCACTTCTTAAATAAACTTTTTTCTGGATTTCATATTGGCAAAATCATCAATTATATTCTGAAAATCAATATTTCTTGTTAGATCAGACTCAATGGTCAACAAGGCTAGGTTACACAATTTGTCTTGGCTCATTGTTGAACGGAGCTGATTTTTCACTCTTTTCAAAACAGAAAATGAACGTTCTCCTTCACAGTTAGTAGCTGTAAGTGTTAGGTAAAGGCGATACACTATGTCAGCATTAGGGAAGGTTTCTGAGATACCTGCATTTCTTAAATGTTTCAAAGCAGCTGAGGGCTGCTTTGAAACATTTAATCTGATTCATATACCCAGAAAAATGAACTATTTCTTCAACAAATGTGTCCTGAACATCTGCTGAAAGGTGTTGTTGCAACTTTAATGCAGCTTCTCTCAATTCTGCATCTGGCATAGTAGTAATTTTGAACAGAAATCCAAACTTGTCATTGAGATTCTGGTAGATTTCTTTTCTTTTCACCAATTCTGTAATCAGTGAATCCAGAATGACGAAGTATGTAGCTGTCTTACATTTCTGCCTTGGTAGCAACACAATTTCATTGTCTGGCTCTTCAAAATTGCGTTTCCTCTTCCCTGACCGCTGATGATCAGTCCGGTAACTGTAGTCTTTCACCAGCAGTTTAGCTTTCTCTTCAAACATTTCAAAAGCTTCATCATTGTGAAGTGAGCTTACAAATTCCACTAAGCCTGCATAGAGGTTAGCACAAGTAGCCATTTCAATTTCAATTTTCTGAAGTGTCTTGTTCGTGGCATTTAACCGTTCCAGTACACAGTCCCAAAGCACACAGAGTAAGGCCAATTCAAAATCTTCCAATTTTGATGCTAAGCTGGCTGCTTCGCTTCTTGTAGTTGCTGTCTGGTCTTCATCCTCTGCTATTTGGATCAAAGCAGAACGTATTTCAGCAAAGCTGTCTTTCAAAGCATGTGTTGCATCATGCTGCGCTGACCACCTTGTTGTTGATAATGATTTGTTGACATCTCCATGAATGGTTGACTTGAGTATACTCCACCGATGGGTTGAAGCAGAGAAAAAATTAAAGAGTGCTTGTAAAAGTCCAAAAAATGAAACTGCAGCGACACAACACTCCGCAGCACATGACCCAACAAGATTAAGAGAATGTGCTGAGCAGGGCACATATTCAGCAAGTGGGTTGATTTGCTTGATACGGGCTTGCAGTCCATTATATTTACCCGACATGTTACTTGCATTGTCGTAGCTCTGGCCACGGCAATCCATAATAGAGAGATCATGTTCAAGCAGAGTATCCAGTACTACATTCATCATTGTTTCTCCATCATGGCCTGAAAGAGGAATGAATTTTATAAAGCGCTCTACAGGTTTACCACTGAGTCGACAAAGCGAACAATGAATGTCAATTGATCTGTATGTGAAATATCTGGTGTTGAATCTACACTTATTGCAAAGTATTTTGCAGTTTTCACAGCTGCTATGGTGTTATTGAGGACCTTCTTAGTCATCAGTTCAATAAATTCATTGCATATAGTAGATGACATGTAAGATACAGTGCCTCTTCCTGCATTCCCAAGGCGTGACACATGATTTGCTAAGAATGGATCGAATTGTGCTAACAGTTCTATGATCCCTAGGAAATTGCCATTGTTTTCCGAACAAAAAAACCTCATTTTCTCCACGGAAAGCAAGTCCTCTTAGAGCTAAGAATTTTACAACAGCAACAACTCTTTCTAGAACTTTTCTCCAATAAGTGCGCTCTTTTTCAGTTTGATTTTCCAAATGAGAATCCAATAAGCCTTTTTTCTGTGCACGAAATACACTGGCTAAAATGCAGCTCCTGTGAGTGGTGCTGTTTTCATGTTCCTCGAAACGCTTGGAATTTTTCCAGTCATTGAACCCCTGTGTGAAGGTATTTTCTTTGGTAGAAAATAGCTTGCATGCTGAACAGTACACTTTTCCTGAGCTTTCAGAGTATACCATCCATGATCTTTTCACAGTTTCTGAATTTGCAAACTTCCTATAAAACATAGATGACTTTAAACAACGACGACTTCCATCATCATAAATCCTTGCTGATTTCCTAAAGTCAATGTTCAGAGTTTGACTGAAGTTTTCTGCAATGAAAGCATTACATAGAGAATCTGGGATTACATTTGGCCATGAGGCAGGATCTTTTAAGACAAATCCTGTGGATGAAATGTCCGTTGAGACATTGAGAGGAGACACAAAAGAAGTAGATGCTGGCTGAGAAATAATGGAGGGAGGGCTTCCTGTATGATCTGACATATCTGCAGATTCAACTGTACTGGTAACATCAGAAACTGTTTTCGTGAGCATGTCTGTGATCTTTCTGCAGCTTCCTACATCTTTCTATTTCTGTTCTTCTTCTTGAATTTTCTTCTTTCTTTTCTGTGACCCACTCGCATAAAACCGTCCAACATCACGTTCACGAGATGCCATAATGAAGATGTATCACTGTCTGTAATCATGCAAATACAAATTTTTCATTATCAATTATTAATTTTTTAATTAATTTTTTTTTTCTGTCAATTGGGGGGATATGGCCCTAGTAGCCCCCTTTCCTATGGCTGCGCATCTAAAAATTCTTATCGTTACCAGAAAGGAGTCATATACAGAACTTTTACCATAGATTAGGTTAGTGATTTGGGCTACGAATATTTTACTAATTCATCCTCCTTGATCTCCAATTTACTTAAACAGAAATCATACTGAGTCCAAGAACAATGCACAATGGTATTTATATTACCATTTTCATAACTAATCATTATGTTTTGCATGATATATGTAAAGTAAAAGGACACAAGTGCAACTAATGTGACATTTTATTGTGGCAACGTTTCGCTCTCCAGGAGCTTGATAAAGCTCCTGGAGAGCGAAACGTTGCCACAATAAAATGTCACATTAGTTGCACTTGTGTCCTTTTACTTTACATATTGTCGGTAATTCTACCAACTGCATGATATATGGCCTACCACCATAGATAAGGACAGGGACAATTTTCAGTTTCACCCAACCAACGATTTTCTGATGTGGTTTGTGTGTTTCTGGGGAAATATGTAGTAAATTAATTGATGTTCTACATCACTTCCGTCGCAACTTGAAAACTAAGCATTTGCGATGGAAGTGATGTAGAACATCAGTCAATTGAGATCTGTTATTGAAATGATAAAGACTTAAAGACAGGACAAAGTGCTTTTAAAACCTACAAACGGAAGTCAGTTTGCGTTTTTAGGTTTTTCTTCGTAGTATTTTTACCAAAAATGCGTCTTTACTGGTCAAGTAACCCTATCAGGTACCTCCCTTAACATTTAGAGGCGAAAACAAACATTTATCCATACACATCAATGTCTATCAACAACACTTCAGTTAATTTGTCACAGTACAAGTCTAGATAAGGTGTAATTACTACAGAAAATGAGGAATCTCCCATACTCACCCATTAGCGGGAAAACACAGCTGTTCTGATGTAAACAAAGGCGTGTTGAGTGTTGCCATCTATGGTTAGGTTTATTTATTTTTATTTTATTTCATTATTTATTTTTGTTTTGATTAATTTTTAAAAATCAATTTTACTCTCCAAACACTTGAACTTTTTAGGTAGGGACCCCTTTGCACTTGCACCATGTGCGCAGTCTTGGATGAGCCCCTGAACCCCTTGGACCGCAGGGCCCCCAAATGCGCGGGGCCCTAGGCAAATGCCTAGTTTGCCTATGCAGTAATCCGGCCCTGTCTCTAGGCCCCTCTTATATTATTATTGCTTTCTATTTTGATTTTTTATTCATACAAAATAATACAAAATTTACTGTTATGCAGACTACTGCATTATTGTAAAAATGGTATAAATAATATCAGTGCACTAGTGAAAGAATATTAGGCTCCCCAGTTGACGTGTATTGGACGTGTGGTGTGATTTGTTTACTCCTGAACATTGGTAAAAATCGAACATTTCCGCTACTTTGAGCTCAGTTTCAAGGTCGTTTTCATCGTCAAAGCAATGAAAATCATCTCTATTTCTGTAATATGTTTTCCATTTTATCACCTAAGACCATGAAAATGCAAATACATCGATAAATACTATACGAAAATACACCTCAAAGTCAGCTTTTTAATCCAAAAAAAACGATCAGTTTTTTTTTCTCATTATGCACTGTGTGCTGCAGGATTTTTTTTATGTGGTGCACACTGACCACACAGACCCATTCTCTCACATGTGGGCCTACCAGCTTTCTTCCGCTTGATTTGAAGCCGCTAGAATTATTGAGTATATATACGTCTGAAACACTGACTTGCGAGACGTATATATACGACCAAAACAGTCAAAGGGTTAATGAAAACTAACCTATTGCACTGATTTAGATTTCAATTTTACTCCTACATTAACCCTCACCTCCACTAACACCTAACTTCACATACCCCCTTACCTTGCTCACTCAACCTTCTCACATTCCTATTTTCACACATCCCTCCTCGCACTGATACATGACCCTTACAGATTTAGAACTTAAATTGTTTATATATACAGTATTAGTCACGGCATTATGCCGCCCCTCCCCACACATGTACCAAAACACAAACACATACCATGAAAGATTATAATTTATATATTTGCACACTTACTGACGTTTTAATACTTGTTGCAGAGTCCTTTACATTTAACCCATCAACAGTCCAAACGTATATATACATTATCTACCGTAGTACCCCAAACTTTTTGAGAAAAAAAAATCGTTTGTTTTTAATAGGAAAAAAGAGCATATGGTACCCAGGCATCCCCAATTATTTTAGTATGGCACACAGTAAGTGCGCACACCCATTCTCTCATGTCTAGGTGACTCAGGCTTATCGTGGCAATGTTAAGTATATGACACACAAAACGTATATATACGTTTGGGGCACTAGCGGTAAAAACGTATATATACGTTTGGACCGTTTACAGGTTAATGACGTCCCTCAGTTGTGTAGGAAGACTCTCACAAATTCTTGAGGGTTTGGGGAGGTATATTAATGCCTCATGTAGAGCAGCCTCCAGCTGCAGGATGGAACAGATATCCTTGCCCAGTAAACTTCGTTTCACTATTGGCCAGAGGTTCTCAAAAGGGCTCAGGTTTGGGGAATTCCCTAGCCAGTCATTAAAAAACCTCACTTCACAGTCCTTAAGCCACTGAACTGCAGATTTGGCGGTATGACATGGTGCACCATCCTGCATAAAAACCATAGCCCCACACTTGTCAAATGCCTCAGGTAAACTGTCACACAATAACTCCAGGTAATTATACTGGTTCATATACTGGTTTTTGGGAAGCAGAATTTCACCAACACTCTGAGCACTGAAACATCCCCAAACCATGAGCAAGTCTGGGTGTTTAGTGGTCCCACAGGTGTAGCGTGGGTCTAGCAGATCACTACCTCTGGGTTGTCTACATGTCCCCCACAGTTACAGGTGATGTTGAAGGTTGCTTCATCACTCCAAAGTACTTCAGACCACTGTTGAGGATTCCAGTGAAGATATTTCTTTGCATAATCCAGCCTACATTTCTTCTGTGGCTTGGAGAGGATCGGTTTCTTAACCCGGCGGTGACTACTGTAGCCCAGTTCTGACATGTCCTAACAGTTCTTACAGACACCTCTCTGAGAAGATGTGGGCTCTTTTCTTTCAATTCTCTAGCAGTTATCTTAGGTGTACTAACCGCTTCTTTAACACAGTTATGGTATGAACAGATGTCTCCTTCGAGGGGCCAGGCCAAAGTCTGGCAGACTGTAACCTGACACTGCCACTGGCCTTGAAACTCTGAACCCAGTTCGTCACTGCACGCTCAAACACACCAACATTCTCCACTCTTTCTTTTATCTGGTGCCCAGCTATGTGAAGTCCTATGATTTGAGCTATAGCTTCAGGTGTTAAAGACGTCCTTTTACCCATAATCAAACATGTATAGCCCCAAAACCAAAGGGAACACCGGACAAAAGATGGGGCAGATGAGAGACAAAAGAGCAAAACTTCCTCTCACCACGGCAGCCATGTGAGCACTGAGGAGTCACTGTGGAGTGTGGCAGCAGGCTGTGATGTAATGCTAATGGCTGCTACCCAGCATAGTACACCAATGAAAAGAGACCCCCCGTATGGTAGGCCCTCTATTTTCGTCACGGCATTATGACGGGGCATTCACCCGGCATAATGCCGTGACTATCACTAATAAATAACAAAAAAAAATAAAAATTAATAAAATAAAATAACAGGATGAGCAAGAACCCCCAATAAACTTGCCCCTTGGGGCAAAGTGTGTGTGTCAATATCTTTGTAACTGTGACATCTAGCCAAGTATAAATAGAAAGCACATCTGTCACTTGCTCAGCAGATGGAGGATCAAGCCTCCACCACATCATGCGCTGAATGTCCCACATGGGTTTAGTGCTTATCATGAATTACAGCCTCTCCTCACTTAACTGCATTCCGTTCCTAAGACCATGTCAGTAAACAAATTCATCACCAAGTGAGGAGCATACTGTAATAGTAGTGGGTTTGTGTTAGCCATCTTTGATATTGTTTTAATGTCGACTTTGCGCCATTTATAACATTTCTGACATTTTTAAATGTTTATACAGTAGTGTACTGTGTATCCTAATTAACAGAATACAGGAAATGAGCTCTAATATACATTATTTAGGTACTCATACTGGTCAGAGATCTCGTAAATCTGAGTCGTCGGTAAACGAGTACGTTGCTAACTGAGGAGAGGCTGTATTTATCTATTTTATTTGGTGTAAATGTAGGAAAACGCTAAATTCTTTTCTTATTCTTTTAATTTTTCATTTCCACAGACAAATTTAACAATGATTGTACACACACTTAAAGGCAACTTAAACGAACAAAAGGTATAGAAAACACCATACAGCATAGCCACACAGAATCCAAAACAATTTCAAAAAGGAAAAATTTTATGATTTAGTTAAGAATTGATTAGAAGAAACAAGACGAGTCGTCGAACTGCAAAAATAGCAATACAGAAACATTTAGTGTGGCTTAGAGAGACCAAATGCAAGCATAAAAATGCTCAAGTGTATGCCACACCAGGGACAGGTCCACTGCAATCTTTGCCTTAGATTTTGTGTTGCAACAAATTTAGCTTCAACTAACATCATGCCAACACAAGGTTATTATTAAGCACCTGGGGGCAACCAATGTGCCCCCAGGTCATTAGGATGCTGGTCTAGCAAGACATACTAGAATTTAATAGACAGTAAAAGTACTGGTAGTAGCATAGTCAAAATTCTGGGGAGGGTGAGTTGAAGTGGAGTTAATATAGTCTTTGAGGGGAAGAGCCACCCTCTAGTTGGCCATGAACTTTGGAAAAACTTGTTCAGCTAGACGGTGGAGACAACCAGTGGAGCCACAGGAAGAGTAGCAACACTGAGGCCGGCTGGCATTGGATAAACTTTCTACAACACAAAAATAATCCCTATCAAGCAGAGGAAGCAGGTATAGATCAACCAAAAGAGCAACCACAAGAGTAATAGCAGTAAGCAAGCAGGCACAGATGAACTTTCCAGACAGCCTCTACAAAAAAGAAATAATACACTCGAAAAGGAGGCAAACAGTGAGGAACTTCCAAGAGGGGTTGCAAAAAGCAGTACCAGCTAGCAGAAAAAGACAGGAGGCAAACATAGATGACCTCCTTATAGAACAGCTAGAAAAGCAGCACCAGGAAGAGGAAAAAGCATAATTCTATAAATAACAGCCACAAAAGCAGCACCAACAAACAGGCATTAGGTAACTTCCCTACAGCAGCCAGTGTCCACCCACTTAGCATGTAATCAGGTCTTAATACATAACCTGCCACAGAAAATCCCTTAAACTTTGCAGTCCCTATTTCAACATAGTTTATGTAATTGCTTAAATGGCTAGTATATTATCCCAGGTTGCTTTTGTAATTACTTTAAAAAGTCATCGACCAGTGTTAATGGTTTGGTATGAGCAGTAGCAAGAGCCTAGCTAGCATGTTTCGGTAGCCCTACTAAGTAACCAGTGTCTTGCATGGGTTAGTAAGCCTGATGCAGGGTTTCTCTGCTCTTGCTTTGACATTAACATTGAAGCAATTCAGTTTATTCCCACAATGGAAATTGTTTACGAGAAATCCAGACACACTGAGACAGACAGACACACAGGTTGAATTTAGACATTATTGGTGTTGGCGGGGTCCCTCCAGGGTCACTAGCAAGTCACAACTCGGTGAGAGAAAAAAAAATCAGAAGACAGGTCGGGCAGAGGGCTGCGGCAGAAACTGCAGCTGTATTACTAGTAGTGGTGCTAGTAACAGTCGTGTGGTAATAATAATACATAGTACTAACAGTTGTGTTTATTGTTGTACTAACAGTGATAATAGTAATGGTAGTATAGCAGTAGTACGCCAGTTTAGTAGTAACAGTAATACAATAGTAGTAGTACTATCATAGCTATAGTAGTACAACAGTAACAGTATAGTATGAGCAGAAATAATTTAGTATTAATAGTATAGTAAAAACAATAGCCTAGTAATAATCTATTAGAAATAGTATTAATAGTAAGACCGTAGTAGGGCCGTACTAGTCTAGTATAGCAGAAATAGTCCAGTAGTAATAATAGCTTAGTAGTCTAATAGTACTAGCCTAGTAATAGTTGTATTAGTACAAGTAAAAGGACTAGTAGTATTAGTAATCGTAATAGTACTAGTAGTATTGGCAATCGTAATAGTACTAGTAGTATTGGCAATCGTAATAGTACTAGTAGTATTGGCAATCGTAATAGTACTAGTAGTATTGGCAATCGTAATAGTACTAGTAGTATTAGTAATCGTAACAGTACTAGTAGTATTAGTAATCGTAATGGTACTAGTATTAGTAATCGTAATAGCACTACCAGTTAGTAGTAGTAATAGTCTAGTACCCACATGCTGCACAAGCTTAATTCATAAACATCATGACGTCAACGTTCATAGCTTGCGGTAGATGGAAAAACAAAAGCCTGTCACAACGTGGCGGATATATCAAAAAATATATATATATATATATATATATATATATATATATATATATATATATATATATATATATATATACACATACAATTTCTGACCAAATGTGCCTCCCCATTATCTTATTATTTGGTGCCTTATATATATTACTCCTACCGGAAGCTTTCATTACTTTAATTTGTTTGATTGGAGTTTCTGTATACAACATAGTTTTTAATTTGTTGTCTAACTGCATCTCCAACTTTCTCAAAAGACTGTTAGCCTCCCTTCACTCCTATATTTTATTAGTGAGAGATCATTTTTATACCATAATTTGACTTTTTTTTTCTCCCGAGAACTTACATTTCTCCATGTTCCTAACTGCATTATTATACATAAATAACCCAACACTTCGGACTGACTTGGATCGAAGTCGGACCGAAACGTCGTTGCAGGTTTTAGTCTCCTATGTGCGGGTTATTTGTGTATTGTTCCAGTCCCGGTATTTTGCCCTTCTTTGCATTATCATATTTATAAGGAAGCCTTAAGCCCATAATAACTACCGTACCTGGGGAATGGGAAGTATGGTATAGTTCCAATTCTTTGGATCAAGGGCCCTCCGCCAGCGTAATGGCGCATCCTTTTGGATCCAAGGATTGCGATACTTATTTCTGTCAATGTTTAGGTTTAGTGCTTTTGATGTGTTCTTGCTTGTGCCTGATCGTTTCAACATACAATGATGGTCTGAACACCACCTCGAATTACCTCTTCACGTCTTTCACCAGTTATTCTCTACATTCGGTTGAGTCGCGAGCTGGCAAAACTTTTCCATAATGAAAAAAGTACCCAAGTGTTGCAGATTGAGACACTTATGCAGCATATGGGAATCTTTATTCAGGAAACGTTTCGCCACACAGTGGCTTCATCAGTCCAATACAAAGAGGAAGGCGTAAGGAGAGGAGGAGAATGAGGTAATCAGTCGGTTTTTCAAACCATTCATCACAACTGTCAGACACGGCAGCATCATGGGGTCTTGTTACAAAGAATTCTTCAACACTTGTTCAACCTTTGGACGAAGACCTACTTCGACTAGTGGATGGTACCACTATGACCCCGCCTCCATCTGCTTCACGTCACCTCACTACAGTATATAAGCCACGTCTACGGCCCTATGCTGTACATTCTACAAGATTGATGGACTGAACACATCGACTCCAGGTTGAGGGACTGATTACCTCATTCTCCTCCTCTCCTTACGCCTTCCTCTTTGTATTGGACTGATGAAGCCACTGTGTTTACCTGAATAAAGATCCCATATGCATAAAAAAGTTTTTCAAACCATTCATCACACCCAAGTGTTGCGTGTGCCTCCTATTCATCATCCACTTATCGGTTTCGTATACTGTTATATCTGCCATGCACTAAAATAGCGCCCCGCTACTCCCTCACTGTAGGAAGGCATAAGGAAGAAATTAATTGGAAGCATGTATCACATGTCCTCAATTCACTGCAGACGGAGATAGGAAACTAACAAACCAAAATGACACATCACCCGGGGGAAGGGGGGGGTGATTGTCATGTTTTCTTTCGAATAATACACCTTCCTACTATTGCACGATAATCCAAAAATGTTTATTCTGAAAGCCTAAAATTACTTTTATACATACAAATTTAATACAGACAATTTTAATTAAAAAAATCACTGGCCACGGACCCATCCAAATTAAAATCCAATGTTGAAATCACAGACTACGTCGTCCTATACATGAAATCTGCTGTTATATGCAGGCGAGGAATTAACACGTGTACAAGCTGCAATAAATATCCAGTGCTGGAGCTGACTTACTCGGGTCCTTGGTGGAGATCCTCCAGGCGTAGCAGGCGCCCCCTTCAGTGTTGGGGGACCGGGGGTGTTGGAGAGCAGGTTGTAGGGCCAGTCTCTGTCCCCCAGGCAGTTTCCGCCTCCCCACACTCCCGCCAGCCCCCACCACAATTCTCCTCCCTCTGCTCATTATTTATCACACTACCACAACTCTCTCGTCCTACCATGTCACTTCACATTACCTTTCAATTCTTCCTTACACGAGTTATTTTACATGTCTCAAATTTTCCAATTTAATAAATATATCTAGAGTATTTTCTAAATACTATCATATAGTGCTTCTTTCATATTATGTTTTCCAGTACCTGAAGAAGTAAAACAAAAACATTTTTTTAATATATTCGTACAGTAGTGTGTTCAATGAAAAAAAAAATACCTGTGGTTGAAGACAGCCGAGGGTAGGGACGGGAAAGACAGGAGTTTGCCAAGGGTGACTAACCTTCACCTGGTTACCGTCACAACACTCGCCCACACACAAACACCCTCATGGGCCTCGCCTGCCCACAACACTACCATTAACCTCACCTGCCCACAACACTACCATGAACCTCACCTGCCCACTCTAAGGGGCCTTGTCCATGAACTAGAGTACGGATCAGGCTACTCTCACTGCCCTCTTCTTTCCTGAGAGAGAGACCAATATCTCAGTTGTCCACCACTGCTACCCCTCCCTAACGCATCACCACTGCTACCCCTCCCTAACGCATCACCACTGCTACCCCTCCCTAACGCATCACCACTGCTACCCCTCCCTAACGCATCACCACTGCTACCCCTCCCTAACGCATCCACTGCTACCCCTCCCTAACGCATCACCACTGCTACCCCTCCCTAACGCATCACCACTGCTACCCCTCCCTAACGCATCACCACTGCTACCCCTCCCTAACGCATCACCACTGCTACCTCTCCCTAACGCATCACCACTGCTACCCCTCCCTAACGCATCACCACTGCTACCCCTCCCTAACGCATCACCACTGCTACCCTTCCCTAACGCATCACCACTGCTACCCTTCCCTAACGCATCACCACTGCTACCCCTCCCTAACGCATCACCACTGCTACCCCTCCCTAACGCATCACCACTGCTACCCCTCCGTAACGCATCACCACTGCTACCCCTCCCTAACGCATCACCACTGCTACCCCTCCCTAACGCATCACCACTGCTACCACTCCCTAACGCATCACCACTGCTACCACTCCCTAACGCATCACCACTGCTACCACTCCCTAACGCATCACCACTGCTACCACTCCCTAACGCATCACCACTGCTACCACTCCCTAACGCATCACCACTGCTACCACTCCCTAACGCATCACCACTGCTACCACTCCCTGACGCATCACCACTGCTACCACTCCCTAACGCATCACCACTGCAACCACTCCCTAATGCATCACCACTGTTACCCCTCCCTAACGCATCAACACTGTACATCACTGCTACCACTCCCTATATCTCTCCCCATCACCCCGCATCGCTGTCGAAGAGCAGGGGACTTGGAATCTACCTGGAGGCTGTTCCAGGGGTTAACGCCCCGGGGGCCTGTTCCTCTACCAGACTTCCCGGTGGATCAGGGCCTGATCAACCAGGTTGTTACAGATGGCTTCACGTAATCCAACGTACGAACCACAGCCCGGCTGATTGGGCACTCACTTTAGGTATCTGTACAGTTCCCTTTTAAAGACAGCTAAGGGGGTCTACTGGTGAGATCCTTTATGTATGATGGGAGACTGTTTAACAGCCTTGAGCCCCGGGCACTTGTGTATTGTTTTCCCTCAGTCTACTCATGGCACCCTTGTTTTTCATTAGGGGGATGTTGCACTGCTTGCCTAGTCTTTTGCTTTCGTAGGAAGTGATTCTTGTGTGCAGAAAGTGAGAGGGATATGGGTACAATTAAGGAATTTTTTTCTTTTACTTCTGGGGCCCAAAATTCAACATATTACCAGCAGATATCAAAAATATTGCCGGAACGAAGACAGTAGTTTTCAAGAAGCTGCACAACTTCCTTTTTCAATTATCAGAGCAGCCGGCCAGTAGGCCAGTAGCATAGACAGCCTGGGTGACTAGGCTGTCAACAAGAGCCTGGCTTCAGGCTGGTAGGAGGCTGATAGAAGAGCCCTGGAAACTGATCATAGATAATCTCGCTCCTCCCCCTGCGAATATCTCCCACTTCACTATATCGCTAGAAGCACTATATAAATCAGCACGTGTCATCGGCATGCCACCCACACTTAAGTAGCAGCACATAGGACTAGCATAAAGAAACTGCCACAGCAGGCCCGCCCGCCCACTAGCAACACGTTGTGGGTGGGTGAGGGCGGCCTGCAACACACCTTCCCTACACACGTTACTCGCTCACTGACTACTCGCTCTGCCTCTTCCCACCTCGTGGGCGGCGCCTGCGTCACCCAACCGCTCAACCTTTACCTCCTCCCCTCCCTTCTTATTCCCCAGTCATCCCACCTTCGAGATCCCCCCCACCCCCCCATAACCACTCTGGACCGCTGCCTCCTCAAAGTGCCAGATCAACCAGGGTGTGATGAATAATGGGCCAGCGGGTTGCCAACAGCAACACTCTGGTTGAACAAGCAGCCAACAGTTCCTGATAGCCGGGCTGTGGCTTACGTTGTTTGCGTGCAGCGAGAGCCTGGTTGATAGGCGCTGATCCACCAGGAGGCCTGGTCAAACCGGGCCGCGGGGGCTGACCCCCGAAACGGGTCACTGGCATACCAAAGATGACCTCCTCCCCTCCGACACTGCCTATTCCTCCTCTTCCTCCTCCTAGAGCACCTCATATATAACCATTACAGAGATAACCTTAACACTGCTGTGGGTGACGCTAATTCTAACCTTCCCTGTCTGGTTGACGCACTGCCCCTGTTGATCCCCTGACTCTGACCCTGACCCTCACCCTGTTACCTCCCTGCCCTTGTCTCTGGCATCGTCTTTGCTCTCCCTTCATTTTCATACTAAAGTTTATGAAAGTTGATAACTAGTAGGGAAGTGAAGGTATGGAGGAGGGCAAGGCGTGGGGAAGGGCAAGGCATAGCAACACCATCTCAGACGATGATAAAGGGAAAGGTGGTGTAAAGTGAAGACTAAGGTATGGTTGTACGCACTTGTGGGGGTTTATTGCCCACACTCACCATTAACAGGTTCAGTCTTTCAAAAAGTGCAATATGTATGCATCCCCCGTTGCTTGTATTGTGCGCGAGCGAGCACGCATGCAAACACCTATATAGTACGGTGACCCAACTAATATATACACTATCACTTATTCAGTACCTGTCTTGCCAGAAGTATGCAGACACCACTAGTCAAATTACCCCACGTAATGCATGCAATCATTTGTACACTGCAAGTATGTCCTATTCAAGCACATTATGTATAGCTTTGCCCGCCCGCCGTTTTTAGGTAATCACCGACACACTGAGGGTGTCCAGCCCAACCTGGCCTCCTAGCTACAACTTTTTTTTTTTTCTGCCTTATATGCTTAAGCCAATTTTTCCATACACATTATTTAGGTCAGGTTAGCTTAACGTCAATTGGACAGATTTAAGAAATGATAACTTGCATTAACCCCAATAATAGTGCATTAAGGCGTGATTATAATTTGATATGTGAGCATACATAGCGGAACCACCAAGGAGACTGAGGGAACATGACAGTAGCATCCTCGAGGTTACATTTTAGTATCACAGTGACTCTTACCGTTGGCAGCTCGGTACAACACCGACCTTTGCTTAGGAGGATAGACTGCTAGACTAACAATGAATATTATACAGGGACTAAAATGTCAATAATATGAAATAAGATTAGAAAATTTCGGCTCTCTTTACAAACGCAAACTTGAAAAAAAATATCTTTTCACAGAAAACAGTCAGTTATTGCATTAGGGGACATAAAAAGACAAGTGGATGTGGAA